>NW_011494718.1:12364729-12378972 GCF_000754665.1 Bison bison bison
ATGAAAGTGAAAGTGGAGAGTGAAAAAGTTGGCTTAAAGCTCAACATTCAGAAAACGAAGATCATGGCATCCGGTCCCATCACTTCATGGGAAATAGATGGGGAAACAGTGGAAACAGTGTCAGACTTTATTTTTCTGGGCTCCAAAATCACTACAGATGGTGACTGCAGCCATGAAATTAAAAGACACTTACTCCTTGGAAGGAAAGTTATGACCAACCTACATAGCATATTGAAAAGCAGAGACATGACTTTGCCAACAAAGGTCCGTCTAGTCAAGGCTATGGTTTTCCTGTGGTCATGTATGGATGTGAGAGTTGCACTGTGAAGAAGGCTGAGCGCCGAAGAATTGATGCTTTTGAAGTGTGGTGTTGGAGAAGACTCTTGAGAGTCCCTTGGATTGCAAGGAGATCCAACCAGTCCATTCTGAAGGAGATCAGCCGTGGGATTTCTTTGGAAGGAATGATGCTGAAGCTGAAACTCCAGTACTTTGGCCACCTCATGTGAAGTGTGACTCATTGGAAAAGACTCTGATGCTGGGAGGGATTGGGGGTAAGAGGAGAAGGGGACGACAGAGGATGAGATGGCTGGATGGCATCACTGACTTGATGGACGTGAGTCTGAGTGAACTCTGGGAGTTGGTGATGGACAGGGAGGCCTGGCGTGCTGTGATTCATAGGGTCGCAAAGAGTCGGACACGACTGAGCGACTGATCTGATCTGATCTGATCTGGTGTGTGCGCTTAGTGTGAGCAGTTAGTGTGTGCATGCTTGTGATTGGGTCAGCTGTGTACAAGTCATATTTCCTGATAAATGATAAGCTGCTTAAGGATGTGTTATGGCATCTTTGTTTGTTTTCTATCTCCACTCTCATCCTCATCCCTGAATACCTCTGACAAGTTCAGGATGTAGTTCCTGATTCCACTTGGACTGCTATGAATGAACATCCCCTTGCCCTTCTGCTCATGATGTGAACCAGAAGCCAGGTTGGGAGGAGTTTAGAGGCAGGATTCCCCAGCAGCCTGACCTGCCTCTTGCTTTTCAGCCTGTAGGCCAGTTGTTAACCAGAGAGCACTAAGTAGCCTACCCCGGGGGATTGCTATATTTCACTAGGATCACCAAAAATCAGGGCAGGAGAGCTCGCCAGCAGAACCTCTCCCCGTTTTGCGTGGGATACAGTCTAAGCGACTGAGGCCAGCGGATGTGGCTGCAGCCCAAAGGAATTAGAATGAAGTCCTGTTCACAGAGGGATTATCAACTTTGTCCTCCATGTTCAGATATACCCTTCCTGTTCTTCCTGGGCAAGGTGGAGTCCTTTCTCTCCTAAGGAGTGCTCTCTGGCAAATCTGACCCAGAGTGAGCTGTGCTGCCCATTTCTGAGCCAGACTTTGTGTATTATCTCACTAGCATTTTCTTGCAGCTATGCTGCCACATTCTGCAGTTTTTCCAGTAAGAGATTTTGTCTTAGCTCTGAAATAGCACTGTACACACATTGGGCAAATATTTCAGGCAAGGGCCTTTGGTTGTGGGAGAAACCCGTTCACATCAGTTTGGTCAGCGGGGAAGGTTTCCATGTGTCGTCTTGGACTTCACAGGATGGGAAGAATAGGATGTCCAGGGCTCAGGGGAGTTGGGCTGAGACACTCAAGGTGCTCTTCTGGGCTCCCTCATCTCTGAGCCTAGCTTGAGGTGTCCTTGATCCTCTTTTCATGCACTTGAACTTGCAAGGTCCAGTCCTGGCTTTTCTGACTTCTAACTTTCCAACCTCCCTGCTAGGGTTCCATCAGAATGACTGGAGGATAGTCTAGGCCAAAATTGGCTTGTTAGAGCCAGATCACCTAAATGTTACGTCCCTGACCTGATGATGGATTAGCTGCCTTAGGTTCAGACCTCCACCCCTTCCCCAGAAGGCTTTGTTGGAAGGGCAGGAGGTTAGGTAGGCCTATGGTACTTGAGGTTGGACAGACCACAGGATAGGCCTTCCTACGTTGCTTGAGTACTTACTAACTAATGAAATGATTTATTCTTTTTGCCAATTCTAATATTTGCTGCTTTGAAATGAAATTTACCTATAAATTCTGTCTTTCCTTGTAAGAAATGTCAATCATTCTGGAATCTATCTTCCTACTGGCCTTTGACCCTGCCCTGCTCTTCAGCCTGCCCTAGGGGTTGGATCCCAGCTGAACTGCATAAGGAAGGCGGTCAGATAGCATTACAGTGCAGCTCTGCCATTCCTGCCAGGAGGAAGACTTTGCAGACTTTGCAAAGATGTGATGCACAGATAGGGCTTGGTCTCCTTCATCCCTTCTCACTAGCTGAATGCAGAGATATACCAGGCCTCCAGGTCAGGAGGCAATGAGAGGCTCTGCGTACAGCCCGGGAGTGTCCCTTGGGCTCGCGTGGTTCTAAATCGAGAATAAAACTGATTTGCCTTTCCAGTTGCACAAAATGTCCCTGCTTCTCCCACCTTCCTCTCTTTTTTTTTTTTCCACCTTCCTCTCTTGAGTAGTGAATGAAAAAGAAATCATCATTCTAAAACGACTGAGAAGAAAAGAATGCGCTTGTCTGATTCACAGAAGTGGGTTTCTGCCTGTGCTGTGCATTGCGGCTCCATCAGACCCCTGTGCTACTTTGGAGTGGCGGGAATAACAGGGCTTACACCTAATCAAGGAACAAAAATTCCAAACAAAAGCCCGGGTGGGGTTTCCTGAGCAGGAGCGAGATATTGTAGTAAATGGGAAGCCAAGCTGGGCCATCCAATCTCTGGTCTGATTGCATAAATTACAGCAGGGCCCTGTTTTCAAAGGAATGTGACCCGCCCCACCGGGCCCCTCCTGAGCGGGTGTGTCTGTGTTTCCTTAAGCCCTCTCCTGAACAGCTAATGCGTTCACCAGAGGAGCCAGAGAGAGCATTGTGCGGAGTCATTCAGAGGCCCTCCTTAGGGTCTCTGCCAGGGGACCATTTTCCAGGTGAGTTTACCTTACGTCACAGTCCTCCAGGGAGTCCTGTGGCTGAATGCCCCACCCTCTCCTGCAGAAAGTGCACACAGGCTTCTGATATTCCAGGGACAACTGCCTCCATCTCCAAGCACCAGTGAGCCAAACACTTTGTATGGGGTGGAGGAAAATGTTTATATAAAAAAGTCTCTTTTCTTGCAAAAGGGTGCCATTCTCTGTGCTCAGGTCCAGTGGCCTGCTGCTGTCCTCAGTCTGCAGATCAGCTGCCTCATGTTCTAGAATATTCCCAACCCTCTGGCTTGTGGTTTTCCTATTGGGCCAGGTTCCTATCCCCTCTCAAGAACTTCCTGTTTGCAGTATCCCACCACCCCTTCCCCCTTTCTTCTCCTCTCTTCTCAATCTGCAGATTTAAACATCCTCTCCCTTGAGAAGCCTCCCCCTACTCCTCCTTCCTGTGCTGACCCCCCAGTCCCCACCCCTCTGTTAGATGCTGAGGACAGTGTTTTATGAATCTTCAGTTTGGTGATTCCTGCTGCATCCTAGTGGTTTGGATGCATTTGGTCTCCTAATGATATGTTCTCATTTTATTTTTCTCTAGAGCCAATTTAAGCCCATATTACATAAATATGTTTCTGTGATACCCTTGACAACTTCTGATCTTAAAATAGTGTTTTTATTGAAACCACTTTGGTTTGTTTTTACCCATCTGTCTTATCTCTTGTAACTTACATGTGCCAGGAGTGTGGTAACTATGCAGCAAGGGGTTGCTGAGACAGTTGCCTGAGTCCCAATGTCTGGGTTGCAGGACTTTTTTTTTCTTTTTTTTTTAACTTTTTTTGTATTGGGGTATAGCTGATTAATAATGTTATGATGGTTTCAGGTGGACAACAGATGGACTTAGCCATCCATATACATGGATCCATTCCCCCCAAACTCCTATCCAGGCTGGCACATAACAATGAGCAGGGTTCCTTGTGTTACACAGTAGGTCCTTGTTGGTAATCCAGCTTAAATATAGCAGTGTGTACACATCGATCCCAAACTCCCTAACTATCCCTTCTTCTCATCCTTCCCGTACCTGGCAACCGTAAGTTCTTTCTCTTAGTCTGTGAGTTTCTTTCTGTTTTGTAAGTTCATTTATATCATGTCTTTTTAGATTCTGGATATAAGAAATATTATATGATATTTCTCTTTCTCTGTCTTAGTTCTCAGGATGACAGTCTCTGGGTCCATCCCTGTGGGAGTGGTCAGTTGCTCAGTTGTGTCTGATTCTTTGTGACCCCACAGACTGTAGCCCACCAAGCTTCTCTGTCCATGAGATTTTCCAGGCAAGAACCCTGGAGTGGGTTGCCATTTCCTCCTCCAGGGGATCTTCCTGACCCAGGGATCGAACCTGCATCTCCTGCCCTGACAGGTGGATTCTGTACTGCTGAGCCACCTGAGACTCCCTCTAAGTCCATCCGTGTCACTGCAAATGGCATCATTTCTTTCTTTTTTAATGGCTGACTGATCCTCCATTGTATGTATGTGCCACATCTTTATTCATTCTTCTGTCGATGGACATTTAGGTTGCTTCCGTGTCTTGGCTATTGTGAATAGTGCTGGTATGAACATTGAGGTGCGTGTATCCTATATGTACCCCATCTTTATCCATTCTTCTGTTGATGAACATTTAGGTTGCTTCTGTATCTTGGCTATCATGAGTAGTGCTACCATGAACATTGAGGTGTGTGTATCCTTTGGAGCAGTCCTCATTTTTAACTTGTGGTTTGTGATGGTCACTGCAGAATAGTGAGGGTGAAATGCAGTCACAGAGATGGTGGTGCCCAGCTCTCTGACCGCTCCTCCCTCTGTCTGCCCCTGGGCTGGCCTTCCTGAAATGTCCCTTCTGAAACATCATGGCTTTCTGCCCCCTCTTGCACATGATACCCAATTGCCGTGGCCCTGGTCGTTTTCCAGAGCCAGCTCCACCTAGCTCCCATGGGAAGCTCCTTATGAAAAGGTTCCTTCTGGTTCCCCTACCAGTCTACCCCCAGAACACTCTGGATGAACCCCACAGCCCTGCCACTGTGTACCTCATTATGTCCTAGTCCTTTGTGTTTGGGTCTTTCCTCCCCTGGATTGGGAGGACAGCTCTATAGCAGAGGCCTGGCATGACCTCTCCTAGGTTCCTATCACCTAACCAAGTGCCATGCAGGCAATTCCTACTTCTTGAGCCAATAAATTAGTTCGTAGGGAACATTAAAAAAAAAAAAACAATATACACATCTTCACTGATGGTGTTAGAATTTTTTAAATGATTGCACACACCCTAATACTGTCAGAGGTTGAAGCTGTAAACAGGTCCTGTCCTATTTCACCGGTGAGGAAGGGAGTCTGAGGGCCTCAGAACTGTAGCCACTTGACTTGTAGGAAGCATGATGGTGACGGAGACCTGCGTCTTAAGAGGTTTGCTTGGTGGACTTTTCCCCACTAGGGGAAAGTCCTGTAGACTCAGTGGAAGTCACATTCTAGTAGGAATCAGGCAGCCCAGCTTTCTGGCTTTATTGTGGGGTTGAGAGTCTGGTCTCACAGTAAAAGCAAAGATGATTGGATTGGCTATTTCCCATGATGGCAAACTACTCCCACCCACCCACTTTAATCTCTGAAGATTTCAGACCTAGATGAGAAACTTCTGTGACCACTTCAGGTTTTGCCTAGGTTGGCCCCATCCTGGATTATATGCCTTATAGATTTTCTTACAAATCACACTTGGATGTTGTTCTTCCTGAGCATGTTAATTTCGCAAACTATATAAGATGCTGCATTTTTCCCACTGACACACATGTGCTCAGAATTGCTTATAAATATCCCCTCGTCACCTGTGCAGTTAGCCTTATACAGCAGAGGTGCCTGTCTGACCTGCTAATTGGTGTGTGTCTGCTTACTAGAGCTTCAGCAGCAACCCCAGACAGGCTGCTAATAAGTGTTAAAACACTGCGGGTATGCATTGGGTGAGGTCCCTGCTAACACTCAGGGCACAAACTTCCCCTTGACTTGCCATGGTGAAGAAAGTTCATAAATATCATTTTGAGAAGCGTTCATAATATTCTTTTGGTGCAGTAAAAATTTTCATTAGTTTGGAATAGCAAGAAGTCACCTAACTTAGAATTCTAAGGAAAATTTGAAAGCATTAAAGTATCTTCACAATAAATTGCTTTAGGCTGACAGATGACATGCCTGAAAGAGCTTTTTGAAATATGATCAGCCCCAAATTTAAGACATTATTGCTCAGTAGAGAATTTCAGGGGAATCTGTGCCCAGGGGTATGTGAGCAACAATTAACATACCACTTGTTAGTGAAGTGCTTCTGGATTGCTGGAGGGGCACTTTCTGGCAACAGTTGCACCTTTAAATTCCTTACATAGCTGTATATTAATCCCGAATGAACTTGGACCTCTTTTGATTACCCTTGCTATGCTAGTTTTTGTTGTTCAGTTACTAAATTGTGTCCGACTCCTTATAACGCCGTGGGCTGTAGCATGCCAGGCTCCCCTGTTCTTCACCATCTCTCAGAGCTTGCTCACATTCGTGTCCATTGAGTTGGTGATGTCATCCAACCATCTCATCCTCTGTAGCTCCCTTCTCCTTTTGCCTTCCATCCTTCTCAGCATCACAGTCTTTTCCAATGAGTCGATTCTTTGCATCAGGTGCCGAAGTATTTGGAGCCTCAGCTTTAGCATCAGTTCTTCCAGTGAATATTCATGGTTGATTTCTTTTAGGATTGACTGGTTTGAGCTCCTTGCAGTCCAAGGGACTCTCAAGAGTCTTCTCCAGTACCATGATTTGAAAGCATCAATTCTGTGCTCAGCCTTCTTTATGCAGAGTAATAAACATGTGCCCTCTTGGAACCTGCATCCCAGTGGGAGACAGGAAGACCACACCAAAAAAAAAAAAAAAAAAAGGATTATTGTAAGAGGGAGAACACTTTGACCAGATCTCTAAGCATCTTAATAGACAGAAAAAGGCCCTTCTTTTGTTGGGGAGTTAGTTTCTCCTTAAGAAACTGGGGGAATGTCTTTGCATTTAAAAAGTTATAGTGTAAGTGGCTGACATTAGGTTTCAATTGCTGAGGCATCTGTTTCAAAGACATCCATCTCAGCATCTCAGATGAATCTATTACTGGTTGCATAACAGTTACCAGCTAAACAATCAGACAAAAACTAGGCTACTCCTTCCACTAAGGTCACCTTTTAGAGAGTCCTGGGTAACCTAGGTAACTGACTGCTTGAGTGACCCCATTTTTCTCTTCCTGCACACTAGTTCCTCCTATGTGTTAAATTCACCAATATAGAGTGAACTCTTCAAGTACTAGCCACCTTTCCCCTCCACTCCTTTAAAGACAGAACCCACATCTGTACTTCCTCTCTCTTATCTTAGGCATGCCCCTTTATCTTTCAGGACCTGTGACTAATAAACCTTGTATTTTCAGTTTCCCTGGGGGGGGGGGGGGAAGGACACACCAGGGTGTGGAGCTCTGAGGTGGAGGATGTAAGGGTGCTTCTAGGAATATGAAGTAACGAGATGTGCCAGGAAGGTGGGGTGCACAGGGTCGGTGGGGGAAGGGGCTGTGGAAGCTGAGGGCCGAAGGTAGCACTCACTTGTGGAGGGTCCTCTGTGCCCTTCTGAACAGCTGCGGCAGCAGTGGGGAGCTCTGGGAGCCTTATCTTTTGTCTTACCTAGGAAGTTCATTTTTCCTCTGCTCTTAACATTGTCATTATAGAAAATGTGTGGTAAAATTAAAAAGTAAAAGAGAAACACGTAGAGCCCCACCACTCAGGAAACACTTGTATTTTGACTGACTGCCTCTCAGATTTCTCTTCCATGGGGTGGGTTGGTTGTGGTCATGCCATAAGTACATTTAGCTTTCTGGTTTTTCTATTTATTAGACAGTAAGCATTTTCTCAAAATCTCATAAACAACGTTTTTTTTCCTAGCTAGGTAATTAATATCCAATCAAGAGAATCAAACCCTGTTAATAACTTAGCCCCTTCTTTTGGAACATAGGGTTGTTTTCAAATTCTTGTTAGGGTGAAGAAGGAAGGTTTATTTCATATATGTCTTCATATATGAAAGCATTTCTGCGTGTAAGATTATTCCATGATGATAGATTGCCATCACTGTGATTGCTGGCTCAAGGGACCAGGTATTTCAAAGGTGTCTGAAGTGCACTGTCAGAATGCTTGGTCAAAAGAAAGCACTGACTGAAAAGGTAGTGAAGCTTTGTATGTCCTCGAGATTCCTGGAACTTTGGCAGAGGGTGGATTTGAGCACAGAGAGGCTGGAGTCAGAGCAGTTAGGCCATGTGGGCTCCCGGAGGGCAGTGGCATTGCCGACAGAGTGACGGGACCTTGCTTGAGTGTGAGGTGCCTGCCTTTATGGGGATCATTAACTTTAGCCAGAGCCAATGTCATTTTGTAGGTGAAGATGACACGTGTTGAGTTAGGACCTCAGGAATTCCCTCTTCTCTGGTCCCCTATGGTTCTTACGACAAAACCGTTTGTTTACACTTCCCTATTCTTGTCTGGATTTTCTCTGAACCCCTGATACCTGGCCTGAGCGTTTTTATGTACCTATTATTGTTGAACACCATTAGGTACTGGGGTCAAGGGAAGGGGCCTGGGCCATGGCTGAGGTTCAGGCTGGGAAGAACGGGGACCTTGCCATAGGGGGGCTTAGGCAGGGGGCCCTGGCAGGGAGCACGCTGGAATGGGGTGGGGTGGGCTTAGTACCAGCCTCTTGGATGCAAGGAAGGCAGAGCAGAGTGGCCCAAGGCTGAAGACATGCGCTCTGGAGTCTGCTGCAACTCACAGTTCTGGCTTCTCCCTCAGCTAACCCACAGTATGGGGGCAAACTGCTCAAATCCCCTCAGCTTCAGTGTTCTCAGGAGGTGTACCAATAGGGCCAATGTCTTTTCAGGTGCAACACTAAATGAAAATTTTCAGGCTTCTTAAGTGGCTCAGGGGTAAAGAATCTGCCTGCGATGCAAGAGACTCGAGTTTGATCCCTGGGTTGGGAAGATCGCCTGGAAAAGGAAATGGCAACCCACTGTAGTATTCTTGCCTGGGAAATCCCATGGACAGAGGGCCTGTTGAGTTACAGTCCATAGGGTCCCAAAGAGTCAGATACAACTTAGCAACTAAACAGCAGCAACATATGCAAGAGGTACCAATTTAAAGAAAAGGCAGAAAATGATGCAATCAAAACTCAAAATAAGTAGTAACCTGGGTGGTATGGCCAGTGGGAAGTTCTCAGGAAGTGTCGGGAAAGGTGGTTGATGATGAGCAACCCTTCATCTGAGGACCCTCAAGGTGGTGGGTGTTTTTTACACCCCCACCCCCGCCCCCCGCCCAAGTCCCTTTGGGAGGGGTTGTTTCTTGTCAGTGGTGCTCTGCCCATGACAGATGGAATCACTTTCTTGACTTTCTGCAGAGCTCATCCTTTGGAAAACATCCTTGGCCTGGGCTTTCAGGGCTGAAGGCATATCCTCAGCCCTGCCTACCTGAACTTTTCACAAGTTTCAGGCAGAAGCTTCTGGAATATGCCCAGGTGTACCCTGACCTGGCCACTCTGAGATGCTAAGGCTGGCCAGGCCCAGTGCTGGGCCATGGAGTAGCTTCCTAGGACCATGTTAACCAATTACTGCAAGTTGAGTGGCTTATGTATGAAGGAAATATATGTTTTCCTCCGCCCTTCTGAGTTCTCAGCTGAGACCTCCTATAATAAAAGATTGACAGGAGAAAAACAGAAGTTTATTGACATGTATGCCTCATGTGTAATGGGAGATACACGTGGGGTATAATAAGTAACTCTAAGAGGTAGAGGTAGAATTCTGGCTTAAATACCACTTTATGGAGTTCTCTAGGGAAGAATACTGGAGTGGGTTGCCATTTTCTCCTCCAGTGAACCACATTTTGTCAGAACTCTTCACTAGGGCCTGTCCATCTTGGGTGGCCCTGCATGGCATGACTCATAGCTTCATTGAGTTACACAAGCCTCTTTGCCACGACAAGGCTGTGATCCATGAATGGGATCACTGACTCAACGGTCATGAATTTGAGCAAATGCTGGGAGATAGTGAAGAATGGAGGAGCCTGGCGTGCTATAATCCATGGGGTAGCAGAGAATCGGACACAACTTAGTGACTAAACAACATCATCTTAATAGGGAAGGGGGCTGGGGATCTGTTTAATACATGTACTTAATAGGGAAAGAAGCAGGGAGGGTGTATTTCCTCTCCTGGGTGCTGAAACTCCAGGGGTAGGGATTTACAGTCCAGTTGCTTTTGGAGGTTTATCTTGAGGGAAATAAGGGCAGATCACAGAAAGCATCTCCCTGCATTTGCTGTTTCTCCCTTGCCTACAGCTGAAAATAATCATTATACCAAAGCGGCATATTTTGCCACCTTTCATTCACTACATCAGAAATGTATTCTTTAATAGTTTTGGAGGCCCGAAGTAAAAATCAAGGTGTTGGCCGAGCCATGCTCCTTGGAAGGCTCTGGGGGAGAATCATTCCTGACCTCTTCTCATTTCTTGTGGCCCTGGGTATTCCTTGCCTTGTGGCTACCGCACTCCACACATAGACCTCTGTCTTCTGTGTCTTCCGTTCTGGCTCCTATAAGGACACTTCTTATTGGATTTAGGACTTCCCTGTGTAGTCCAAGGGTCATCTCAACTCAGTATTGTCAGTATCTATCCGAATGTGTATCTGTAATCTTTTTCCAAATCAGGCCACATTCACAGGTTCCCGCAATTAAGTCACGGACTTATCTTTTGAGAGGTCAGTATTCAACCCTTTCATGCAGAGGTTGGGTGTGAGTTCTCTTGAAACGACCAAGGGTCTGCTCTGACCTGGCCTCTGTACCCTAAGGTTACGCACTCTTGGGGCAGGGACCTCTGGTCTGACTTTCTGGGTCTAGTGCCTGAGCTCCTTCCCAGAAGTGGAGAGATTGAGAAAGAATCCATCAGAGCCCACGTTAGTCCAGGCATGGGAGATTGAGAAAGAACCCATCAGCAGACATGGGTGCTCGCTGTTGCCAGGATGTCAGAATTGCCATCTCGGGCATACCTTCTGCCCAGACGTTCTTGAATTGGATAGCAGTTGGAATTCATGTGTGGCATTGGTATAGTCTTTAGTCCAAAATCTCTTGGCGTCTCATGTTAGCAGGTGAACTTGGTTGGTAGTGATTGTAGCCACAGATTAATTTTTTAAATATTTATTTATGTATGTATTTATTTATGACTGTGTCGGGCCGTAGTTGCGGTGTGCAAGCGCTCATCGAGGTGTGCGGGCTTGTCTCTAGTTGTGGTGCTTGGGCTTCGTTGCCCTGCAGCACGTGGGATTTTCCCCAACCAGGGATTGAACCTGCGTCCCTTGCATTGGAAGGTGGATTCTTAACCACTGGACCACCAGGGAAGTTACCACAGTTTAATTTTTGTGCTAAAGGGGCATGAATGGCTGTGAAAAATGAAGCTCTGTGGCCCGTGAGAGAAAATCTGCGATTGTGCCCTTCAGGTGCAGCTGAATTTCAGTTACCAGAAGTATCTATTATATAAACAGGTCACTTATGCAAATGTAAATAATAAAAATCAAACAAGGAGAGAATCTTTGACTAGTCACCATGGAGGTCAGTGTGGGTTGTATTTCTGGGTTTACAATCAAGATACATATATCGTTTCAACTGGCTATAAAACTGCAGTTGATGGAGCGGTAATTAGGTGTGAGTTCTCCTTTCTGTCTCCTTCAGGTCAAAGTGCCGTTAAATTATTTGATAATTGTAGTCCCTCTCCCTTCCCTCTCTGTGTAGTTTTCCTAATTTCACTGCCATTCTTTTTCTGCTTCTCGAAGGTCTCCTGTGCTGTTGAGAATGTTATCAGGGTTGCCCTGTTGATAGGAACTTGTTTCCCAATGGTTTCAAAGGGGTTGCATCCCAAAGCTGAGGTGGTTTTTAGAGACGGCTCATCTGTTAGCCATATTATCTCTTCACCACCCATGAGCAAGGATGTCAGACTATTCCTCGGCTCTATTCCAAGTGTGTCAACAGCCAATTGCTTTCCAGTTCACCAAGGGCAGAGTAATCTTGAGTAAACATGGCCGTTGGAAAAGAGCAAATATTGGTCTTGGCAGTTGTAGTCTCTCGAGTGTCTGGTCCCTCTCGTGTTAGTGGACAAAAGAAGAAGAGCTACAGCAGAGGGCATGGCATCAAATACCGCATCTGGTTGAAGAACAGTGGTAGAAATATGTAGATACAGAACTTGCAGAAGGCAGTCGCATTCTCCTGCCCTCCCTCCTCTCTGAACAAGTCTGAATCTTCCTTTCACTTTTCATTTTCCTTGTTTAAGCCTGGTCTTCTTAACTTGAGCCCATTGATATTTAGGCCAGATAATTCTTTGTCGTGTGGAGTAGTCCTATACAGGGGAGCATGTTGAGCAGTGGTGTCCTTGGCCTCCACCCATCAAACGCTGGTAGCACCTCTCCCTAGTTAGTTGTGGCAGCTAAAAGTGTCCAATCCAAACAATGCCAAGTATCCCATTACCTGGGGAAGGGGGACAAAATCACCCGAGGCAGAGAAACACCAGCTTAAGCCGATCCTTTGCAAAGTGATAGCACAAAAGGAGGCTTTCCAGGTGACGCTAGTGGTTAAGAATCTGCTTGCCAATGCAGAAGACACAAGGGACGCAGGTCCAGCCCCTGGATAGGGCCCTGAATTTGATGATGGAAAGGATAAAGGTATGTGTGCGCTGGGTACGGAGGAGTGGTGGTTCAATTCCTCAGCCTTGACCCCTGTTTCTTGCGAGTCCTTTCAGCCTAGTCGTGCTCAATCTGGTCATGATGTGGGTCTCACACAAGTGAGGCCAGTAGGTCGTTGATCAAATCGACGTTATTGACTGTTAGCTTTTAGAGCAGGCTTATTCCCTGACTTGTTGCCATTCCTCTGGTGGCTTTAAGACGGGGATGCCAGTCACATCGAGGATGCCTGACATTTGGCATCTTTCCATTGCTTGATTCCTCACCTGGGCAGCAAAGCATGACAGGAGTCTATTGCCTATCAACGCCTGTGTATCAGTCAAACTTACTTCGTGTCATCGGAGGGGAAGGTGCCGAACTTGGATGTCAAGGTGACACATTGTTTGGGCAGATGTATTTCCTGGATCTTCTCAAGCGTGACTGCCTGTACGTACAGCTGGCTAGTAGTGCTTCCTTAGAAAACTTACAGAAAAGACTGCATCCCTATGAAACTGTTGATCTGCCTCTAAAGCCAGAGGCATTTCTATCATTTAAACATACTTTCAGAATTTTGAGTCTGTTGCAGTATTGTTATCAAAGGAACACAGTTAGGTTACAAACAACGTACTGTGCCTTCATGTAGTGCCTCTCATTTATTTGTTTTTGTTTTTTAATCGGAATTGGAAACATCTACAGAAGCAGAAAGCACAGTAGGAGCTCCACTGTACCCATCCCCCCCTTCAGTGATTATTAATTCCAATCTGTTTTGTTTCATCAAGATCTCCTTCTCCACTCACTTGATTAGTTTAAATACTCCACATTGCATTTCATCTATATATATTTCAGTATGTAACTCTAAAAGATTGAAGCTTTTTTTTTTCTAAACATAATTATCTTCTCTAAAAATAAATGAATCAATGTTAAACCTAAAAGTGCCTTTGTACTAAATATCTGTTGCCTTTGGTTGATATGTTTCCTCGGTCCCTTTTGCTCTGCTCTGGGCTCTTCTTCTGGAGAAGGCAATGGCAACCCACTCCAGTACTCTTGCCTGGAAAATCCCATGGATAGAGGAGACTGGAGCAGTCTCCATGGGGTCTGCTAAGAGTCAGACACGACTGAAGTGACTTAGCAGCAGCAGCAGGGCTCTTCTTCATCTAATCATGATATTCAAGGGCAGAACAGATTGGAAACCATCTTTCATTCTCTTTGTTTCCAGTGTATGGATACATGAAGGTGTTAGGCCTAGTGCCTGGCCTGGCAGAAACATAGTAGGTACCTGCTTGTCTTCAAAGTCTGTGAGTTCTTCCTTTCAGGTTCTCTGGCTTGACATGGGGCACAGTCATTTTCTCAAGGAAGATACTCAGCTGGCAGGTACCTTAAATTGCTCTGTAGCTTCTCCTCAGCACACATGTGCTCTTGGGTGGGCCTGTAAGCCTCCCGTCTCCTCCCCTACACTTAAATGAAGCTTTTCAATCTACTCACTGCCATTTTTTTTTTTTTTTACGTTTTTTTTAATTTTT
>NW_011494718.1:12379072-12399814 GCF_000754665.1 Bison bison bison
ATGTGCTCTTGGGTGGGCCTGTAAGCCTCCCGTCTCCTCCCCTACACTTAAATGAAGCTTTTCAATCTACTCACTGCCATTTTTTTTTTTTTTTAAGTTTTATTTATTTATTGGGCTGCACTGGGTCTTTGTGGCTTTGCTTGGGCTTTCAAGCAAAAGTTGCAGCGAGCAGCAGCCACTCTCTAGTTGTGGTGTGCGGGCTTAGTGCAGTAGCTTCTCTGGTTGCAGAGCACAGGCTCTAGAGTACGGGCTCAGTAGTTGTGGCAGATGGGCTTAGTTGCTCCGTGGCATGCAGGATCTTCCCAGACCAGGGATCGAACCTCTGTCCCCTGCATTAGCAGGCGGATTCTCAACTACAGGACTACCATGGAAGTCCTCTGCCAAACGTTTCTATGCCAGAATGTGTGGTGCAGCCAGAGATCTGGAAGTCCCTGAGAGTGGAGTACCTAGTGACCGAGCAGTTTCTATGAGTGACAAAGCTGAGCCTGGAATGCTGCTTGCTGACACTTTGATTCCAGGTTCTTTCATAGCCCCTGCCTTTCCTTAGTCACTGTTGCCCTGGCAGGACATTCCTAGGGGTCTGGAGGAGGGGTCGACTCCCTGCTACCACCTCCCAGTTGCGCTTCCTGCAAGTCCATCACCTCTTGCTACCATGCCCCTCCTTGCCCAGTGGCTCCTTCCCCACCATGTGCAGTCCCTGGGGCTCAATGCCAGGCATCCCCCGGGAGCTGATCCCCCACACATGGGCCTTCCCACCTTCCCAGGCTCCTGCATGGTTGGCAGCTCCAGCCCCCACTGCAGGTGTGCCCTTTAACAACCGAGCTGACCCATGACTGGCTGGCTGTCAAGGCCTTTCCTTCCAGTTTCCATAACCACATCCCAAGGCAGGTGTTGGTTTACCAGATAATATAGCAGCTCTCTTGAGAGTTTCTTTGCACCCTGGTGACACCATGAATCTCCGTTCTTTGACCTCACTGAAACCTCCCTATGGAAACTCCTCCTTTCCTCCCACTCGATTAGAATCCCCTGCTCACACTTCCTCCTTGACTGGGGACCTGAGCTTGGATCCCCATGCCCTTGCCCTGGGGCTTGGAGAATGCAGGCTCCCTCTGGGGACTCCGCTTGAGGCTGGCGCCTGCACACACTGAAATCCACAGCCACTTCTCAGCTTCTTCCCACAGGGGTGTCCTTTTAGGAGCCCCTGGTCCATGCACTCAGGTTCCTCCAGGAAGCACGCAGACCTCACCTTGCTTGAGTCCCCTTACTCCAGCTCCTCCTTGGCATTCACCTTTTTTTTTTTTAATTTAATTTAATTTAATTTTTTAACTTTACAATATTGTATTGGTTTTGCCATATATCAAAATGAATCCGCCACAGGTATACATGTGTTCCCCAGCAAGGTGAAATGGCACTCACTTTTCATAGAGAACACCCCTCCTATCCCACATAGAGCACGGAGCTCCCTGAGGTGCCCCCTGGCCCACTTCCCTTCTCTCCCGGCCAGTGTCCAGTGTGAAGAAAGAGCTCTGGGGCAGAAGCAGCTTCCTTTGCCCCCTCCCCCATAATTCCCTTTCTCCAGGAGTCCCCCTCCTCCTCTGGGCTGTGGCTTCTTTCCTTCCATCTACAAATTCAAATCCCTGAGTTTTTTAGCATCAGAACCCCATATCCCCATAATCCTGAGGGATATCCGTTATTAACCCTTTTTGCAGATGAGGATACTGAGGTTTAGAGGGGAAGTAATTGGCTGGGCATGAACAGCTGGTGACTACTGGCCATGGGGCGGGTGTGTGGATGCTGACTCCTTGCTCAGCCCTTGACCTTGGGTCACAGACATGGGGAGGACTCAGCCTTCTTAGTAGCCTCTCTGTGGGATGACCCAGTGCTTAGAAATGGAGTCTGAGACTGATTGTAATTGAAGTGACAGTCAGTGCGAGTCATTTGATGCTTAAGCTGCTTAACTCTCTGCTCCTTGATATTTTGGGTACCATCTGTCTTGTCTCACTTGTGAATTCTTTAGAGGCTGCCTCTTCAGTTTTCTGTCCCTCAGAACCTTTTGCATGTGGTTGATGCTTACTAATGAGCTCCTTACTCACCTAAAAATTTTTGGCTTTTAACTTCAACCTAGAAGGCTTTTTGAAAACACCATTACTTGATTTCCATGCATGTTTAATGAACACTTGACATTTTTGTTCAGTTGAGTTGTAATCATTCCACATATGAACTTTAGTTTGTTTATAATTTAATAGTCAATCAGGACCCATCACTTGCATATCATATCACAAAGTGATTTTTAATCCATGGCATTTTATTTTATTTTTAAAATATATAAATATTTTTAAAGTGCAAACTAAACTTTAAAATGTATAAAGGTATAATTTATAAGCTATAAAATGTGACTCTTTGCTGAGTCTCAAAAATTTAAATAACAGGCTGTGAACTGAAACGGCTCAGAGTGAGAGACAAGAAAAAATACTACAAATGCATATAGACTAACAAAACAACATTTAGACTAACAAAAGCAATGATACTACTCTAAACGCTTCCAGATAGAAATAGCAGATCTTTTACAAAGAAAGAAGCTTGCCATCAGACTTTTCTGTTTGCAAAAACACAGTTGAAAAATAAATTTTTAAATGCTAAAAGAACTTTTAACTTACAATTTTCCTATCTAGCACAATATCATTTAAATGTTAAAGTGAAAAACAATACAAGGGCAAAATAAAAATAAGTTCAGGTATATGCCCTCAAAATCGTACCACTGAAAGCCAGCATTGAAAATATTTTTGCAGTAGGTATTCAAGTAAAAGAGAAATAATCCCAGAGATGTTGCAGGATAGGTAGAAATTAGGGCTTATCAGTACCTTAGTAAAGTGACTGTTGTTTTAAAACTAAGATCGAAGAACAGGAAAAAAGAACCTCAACATTGTGATAGGATTGGAGAATAATTGGGAAAATAGAAGGCTGAGCACCGAATAATTGATGCTTTCGAATTGTGGTGCTGGAGAAGACTCTTTAGAGTTCCTTGGACAACAAGGAGATTAAACCAGTCAATCTGAAAGGAAATCAACCCTGAACACTTACTGAAGGACTGATGCTGAAGCTGAAGCTCCAATACTTTGACCACCTGATGCGTAGAGCCGACTCACTGCAAAAGACGCTGATGCTGGGAAAGATTGAAGGTAGAAGGAGAAGAGGGTGACAGAGGATGAGAAGGTTGAATGGCATCACTGATTCAATGGACATGCACTTGGGCAACCTCCAGGAGATGGTGAGGGAGTCCTGGCATACTGCAGTCCATGGGATCACAAAGAGCTGGACTCTGCACTTTCATTGACTGGGTTTGATTCCTGGTTGGGGAACTAAGATTCTGTAAGCTGCATGGTATAGCCAAAAAAAAAAAAAGAAAGAAAGAAGAAGAAGAAGCTATAATTGAAGAAAAATGGCACTGTATTGTAGAGGTAAAAATATTACAGAGTTGTTGCAGGAAGAAGGATCCCTTCTGGGGCCTGAAACTGGGCTCTTGTCTAACACTCAGAAATGAATTGTCCGAGGAGACACATGTGCTGATAAAGCATGAGATTTTATTGGGAAAGGGCACCCGGGTGGAAAGCAGTAGGATAAGGGAACCCAGGAGAACAACTTTGCCATGTGGCTCACAGTCTCCGGTTTTATGGTGATGGGATTAGTTTCCAGGTTGTCCTTAGCCAATCATTCTGACTCAGAGTCCTTCCTGGTGGTGCATGCTTTGTTCAGCCAAGATGGACGCCAGAGAGGAGGATTCTGGGAGGTGGTTGACATGTGGTGTCTCCTTTTGATCTTTCCTGAACTCTTCCGGTTGGTGGTGGCTATTAGTTCCGTGTCCCTTACCAGGACCTCCAGTCCTAAGACAACTCATGCAAATGGTTACTATGGTGCCTGGCCAGGGTGGGCGGTTTCAGTCAATGTGCTTCTCCTAACAGTGTTATAGACCCTAATCCTAGCTGTGTCTTGGATATAGTTCTGCCTTACTCACCCTCTTGTAAGTGGTGGTTTTTCCTTCCCAAAAATATAGTTTCTGCTCCCTTTCCTCTTCATTACCTTATGCCTCCCAAGTCCTACACATGAAGAATGAGATGATCAGAAAATGAAGGATTCTGGTGGGTTGGTTTAGATTAGTGTTTCTGAAAGGAACCATCAGTAATTTAATTTATAATTTGTTTTGGGCTGACCGACTTTTGTGTGTCAATAAAAAAATACAATAAAGATGAAATATTTAAAACAGACATAAACTATAAGCACTTTTATTTTTATTACATTCAACCAACATAAATACTTTGTCAGATTACTATAAAACTTTCCAAATGTTTACTCTCGATTTCTGTACTTGCGTTATTGCAGACCAGTCACAAGCTAGTTGTGGGCAGACCACCCTGTGGAGAGTGCTGGGCTAGACAGTGGAGGTTTTACTTTGTTCATCAATTTCCATGGAGTCCAATTTTTTTGTTAAACTTTTTTGAAATTGCTCCAACTTATTCTGATCTCTGCTGATAACAAAGAAACACAGCTAGGAAGAGCTGTAAAGTCTACTGACCTTCAGAGGTCAGGTAGAATGTTTGACTTTAAAAAAAAATCACTGTTCAACCCTATGTTTAATCAGATGTTCATTATTTCATCCGTTGAAAACCAGTAGAAGGCAGATAAGTGGCTTTCCTCCTTCTCATTTATGGAGTGTACCTAGCTCGCCTTTGTCTTATAGTAGAAATGTGGGTTTGAGTATTTTCTCAGCTGCATACAGTGAAATTCTAATACTCAAGGTCATAACAGCCAGAAGAAATGTTATATTCTGATTGCGAGATAAAAAATAAGGATTGGGAATTGCTTTTTAAATAGCACAGCCTTTAAATGTTTTGACTTGAAGTCTGATGGGGTCTATCTGGTGATTACGTGATATTTTATGCTCAAGGTAGCTGTGATTGTCTTACTGGAACACTTAAATTAAATATTTAAATGTTAATGGGAATTGGCAAGAACCATTAGGGGAAGTATACAAAATAATTTGAAGGAGAAGTCCAAGTAAATTAATTCTAGCTTTA
The DNA here is from genome assembly GCF_000754665.1 of Bison bison bison. Classification (NCBI taxonomy): domain Eukaryota; kingdom Metazoa; phylum Chordata; class Mammalia; order Artiodactyla; family Bovidae; genus Bison; species Bison bison. The sequence continues at coordinate 12,384,145 of NW_011494718.1, forward strand.
GGCTTGTATTCAAATAACACCAGTTATGGTGGGTTAACATGAAACCTATTTTTGCTGTTGTGAAAAGGAATTAGAATCTAGAGAAGCACTGTACTAGAAATATTATACAATGCATGTAATTGTAAATTCTCCAGTAGCCACATTGAAAAAGCTGAAATTAATTTTAATGTTTTATTTCATCAAGTACATATGAAGTGTTAACATTTCAAAATGTAATATGGAATTTACTTGTTTATTTTTAAAAGCATCTTTGCTATAGATTTTTTTTAATGCTATCCATAAGTAACCCACATTATTCTTGAATATTTATTTATTTATTTGGCTGTGGTGGATCTTAGTTATGACATGTAGGCTCTTATTTGTGGCATGCAAGATCTAGTTCCCTGACCAGGGATTTAAGTTGGGCCCCTTCCACTGGGAACACGGAATCTTAGCCACTGAACCACCAGGGAAGTCCCAGTACAGAATGTATTAACGAGGTATTTTATATTCTATTTTACTAAGTCTTCAAAATTGGTAGACTTTATACACATTGCACGTCTTGATTTGAATTAGCCGCCAGTCAAGGGCTCATTAGCCATGAATGACTAGTAGTCACGTTACTGGGTAGTGTAGATTGAGAACCGAAGTCCACAGTGAGGGAGATAATTTGCACAATTATGTGAGTAGTTTTATATTTGAATTAGGATTTGGTCCAGAAGAATTTCAAGGGAATTCATAGTTACCTTAGAGGGGATAGTAGGGGGATCTGGGGAGTCACCCCTCCTCCCAAAATGCATCTGGCTATTTGTATCAGTGATTTTTAGCAGGTCATTTCTGTGGACTAGCTGCTTAGTCTCACCCAGGGGCAGGGAGGGAACTCAAGAATTGCTTTTGCTTATTCCATAAGGGCAGAGACCAGAGGAAAGAGTCAAGCAGGACACTGCTTTATTGTTTCTGTTTTTTATTTGAGAGATTTAATTAATATATATATATATAAGGAATGATTTTTTTTTTAATGCAAGGTTATTATGTAGGAAACTTGTTCCTAGAAGAGACTTTGCTATTTAAATACTGTATACTTGCTAATTCTGTTTTTGGCAAAGAGTAGGTAGAGACTAGGTTACTCTGGGTAGTGAAGTTGGTGCTGGGAATGACAAAGAAACATAGAAAAGGGAAAGTTCTAGCTGTGCCCAAGCAGGGGAACTGTGAGCATCAGAGCCCTCCTGTTCTGATTTCCTCCTTGGTAGCAGAGGCCTACAGGGAGGGGCCGTGTGACTGTCCTGCCCACAGTCGCCCAGATAGCTCCTGTGCTGCTGGGAATCAGAACTCAGGCCTGCTGGGTCTGTCTTGAGTCATCTGTGTCTTGCAGTATGCAGCAGGGACAGAGAAGACGAGATGGCAATAATGTTAATGGATAAGCATAGAATTTTTCTTTTTTCTAAGTGAAAGTGGCTTTTTGTGCATTTTTCAGATTTAAAAATTGTAGTTTTAGAAAATAGTTATATTGAAGTGGGATAATAGCTGGTATTGCTTCAAAATAATCTCCAGTGAGGGAGATTTGCACAAGGAAATAAGAGGGAGTCTGGACAAAATGAAAGTGACTATGAGTTGATAATTGTTGGAGCTGAGTGAAAAAAGTACTTTTGTTGTTATTCAGTTGCTAATTCGTGTCTGACTCTTTGCAACTCCATGAACTTCCCTGTCCTTCAGTACCTCCTGGTGTTTGCTCAGACTCATGTCTGTTGAGTCAGGGATGCCATCCAACCATCTCATCCTCTGTCGCTCCCTTCTCTTCTTGCCTCAATCTTTCACAGCATCAAGGTCTTTTCCATTGAGTTGGCTCTTGGCATCAGGTGACCAAAGTATTGGAGCTTCAGCATTAGTCCTTCCAATGAATATTCAGCGTTGATTTCCTTCAGGATTGAGAGTTTGGTCCGCTTTCTGTCCAAGAGACTCTCAAATCTTCTCCAGCACCACAGGTCAAAAGCGTCAGTTCTTTAGCTGGCGCTCAGCCTTTTTTACGTATGGTTTGACTCTTACATCTATACATGACTAGTGATGATTACTTAGGGATTCATTATTCTCTTTATTAGCTATTTGAAATTGTTAATAGAAAGCTTTAGGTATTTAAATGGTACATGAAGTTGTAAAAAAAAAAAAAAAATGCTCTGAAATCCATTATCCAACAGTAACTGCCATTAGCTTGAAAAGCATCTATTGAACATTCCTTTATGTGAAGATGTCTTGAAGAAATACAGGAAAGATGTGAGTCTTGATGTTGCTCTTACAGACATTTTATTCCAGTTCCAGAGCCCAGAGATAACACTTTCAGAGAAAAAAGTCAGTGTTGGTTACAGGTGTTTTTTACCCCAGGCCTTATGCTTATGTGGCCCTTAGGTTGGCTTGTGAAGGAGGTCCTCCTTCTGCCTTTTGTAGAGGAGTGGAGTGAGGCTCGGAGGACCCACACTGCTCTCTGCACTCAACATGGGTGTAAGAGAACCAGGATGCCCCTGGCTGTGGGTGACTGGGCACCAGACTTTGTGTTGGGCACTTGGGCACCTTACCTGTTGGAATAGTTGGACACCTTATCTATTGGAATCATAGAATCTTGTGGAACCAGAATTGGAAGGAATACAGTATGATATAATGAATGGCCACATTATGCAGAGAATCTACCAAGACCTGTGAAAACATAGAGAACAGCAAGAGTAGGGGAAACCACATGGAAGGAAGGCTCCTGGGAAAAGGAGGAGCTTGGAATGACAAGTCAGGGAAAGGAGGAGGACACATATGGCTCAGGAGGATTGACATTCGAAATGTGGTAACAAGAAGAGGAAATTTCAGTGGCAAAAGACTGTTTCTTGTGGAGTATTTTGGTTTTGAATGAAATGTACCAAAATGATTATGTATAGGAGAACCATTGTCCAGTGGAACAAAGATCAGAAGGATTCAGCCTTTTGGAAAATGTATCAGGTGGTCATTCATGAAGACCAGATTGCACATAGTAAGAGATATGAGGGCAGCAAAATTACGTTTGAGTGATGAATGATGAGGGATACAATAGCTACTGATCAGTCAAGTGATGACAAGTTCTTATTTATTTTTAAAAAAAGTGTCCCTGATTTCACATTATGTATACCTGAGTAGCTAACTTGTTCTTGATTAGCCAAGCCATCCTCCCAAAAGGCCCCGTGTTCTTGTCTGTAATGCCTATTTAAGTTGCCCAGAAGCTAATGAATTTCCACAATGCACCTTGATTCTTCCTGTTGCTTTTATGGTGCTCACAACACCTGGGCAGCCAGGTTTTGAGGGCTGGAAGAATAAGTGTTTAAACGAATTCATAGGAGTTTAATACTTCTCCTCTATGGGAAGGCCACCTGTTTGCCTAGCCCTGGGATATTCCATCGTTGTTGATGGGTTTTTCATTGGCATGGAAATTTACATAGTTTACCACTTGACAAAGTAGTATTCTCTCTGTGTGTTCTTCAGTTGAATGATTTCAGTACAGAAGAAGTTCTTGAGGAGCTAGTACGGAGGAGTAGCCCACAAGTTAAAGATTGAGGTGGCAGTGAGAATAACTGTGGGGGAGGAGACTTTCTCAGGGTCACTTCTAGCAGGTTGGATCTCCACGTGGGGCAAGTTCAGCCTCACTGCTCTGTGTGCAAGTGCTATCCAGTTGGCCAGGGGAGCCCAGGTCCTCCACCACTGTTTCTGCAGGCCAAGCGCACTTTGTCTCACTCTGAGCCTCTCCCCAGGCTCTGCCATAGGAGTTTCCCTGGCCTCAGTGCTGGGGAAGGGGAGGGGCATCCATGACATCACACCTCACCCTTTTCTTCTTGCTAATTTTATTTTTACTGTCATAGACTTTATTTTTTGAGTACTTTTTGGTTCATAGCAAAATTGACCAAAAAGTGAGCAAAGTTCCTACACGCCCACTCTCCACACACATACATAGCTCCCCCTCCCACCCCATTATCAACATTCCTTCCCAGAGGGTATTTGTTACAATTGATGAACCTCCAGTGACAAATCATAACCACCCAAGGTTCATTCTTGGCATTAGGGTCCACTCTTGGTGTTGTATGTTCTGTCAGCTTTGACAAATGTATATTGAGTTGTATCCACCACAATAGCTTAACATAGAATGGTTTCACTGCCCTAAAAGTCCTCTGTACTCTGCCCATTCATCCCTTCTGAGCCCACAGCCTCTGGGGACTGCTGAGCTTTTTACTGTCTCCATAGTGTTGCCTTTTCTGTTGTTGAATGCCATTTGGTTGGAATCATGCAGTATATAGCCTTTTTAGATTGGCTTTTCACTTATGATACACATTTAATATTCCGCAGTGTCCTTTCATGATTTGAGAGCTCACTTCTTTTTAGTGTTGAACAGTATTCCACTGTACAGGTGAACCTTTTTGTTCACATTGGTATCGTCTCTCACCTTGCCTTCCTAAAAGAAATGCTCTGCTGGTTTAGGCTAGGGGTAGTAAGTGATGATGGAGAAGGCAATGGCACCCCACTCCATTACTCTTGCCTGGAAAATCTCATGGACGGAGGAGCCTGGTGAGCTGCAGTCCGTGGGGTCACTAAGAGTTAGACACGACTGAGCACCTTCACTTTCACTTTTCACTTTCCTGCATTGGAGAAGGAAATGGCAACCCACTCCAGTGTTCTTGCCTGGACAATCCCAGGGACGGGGGAGCCTGGTGGGCTGCCGTCCATGGGGTCCCACAGAGTCGGGCACGACTGAAGCGACTTAGCAGCAGCAGCAGCCACTGGTTGATGACTAACACTTGCCTCTCCATGTGCATCAGTGAAAGGTTGTTGCTGAACCATGCAGAGACTCCGGGATTCTTGGCCTCCTGAGGAGAAGAATTCAATCTGGGGCCAGAGACGAGGCTTGATCACTCAGAGCTTTTGTGTAATAAAGTTTTATTAAAGTATAAAGGAGATAGAGAAAGCTTCTGACATAGGCATCAGAAGGGGGCAGAAAGAGTACCCCCTTGCTAGTGTTAGCAATGGAATTATATGCTCTCTAATTAGTTATTACAGTGAATCAAAAGAACATCTGGAGGTTGTAAAGACCTCACTAGACCTACTCCCATAATTTACATTTTAAGATAACAGGATTAGCCAGAAGGTTTTTTCCAGAGACTGTCCTCAAGCAGGATACATTATTATTATATAATCCTAAGGAATGTAGAGGGGAAAAAAAATTTTGTCCTTTCTTCCTCCTTGAGAATTCCAGACCCCTCTCTCCTTGGGGACCCCTAGACTTCTTATCAACCTGCCTAGAAAATGACTCGCTCATCAGGTTGCACTGTGGGTCCCTGTGTGACTCTGCTCTCCCACAGGGTCCAAGCTGGAGTGAGCCAACAGACGTTCTTTAGGAGTTAGGATAGGGAATAGCTTAGAGGGGGACATCTTATACCATCCTCTAATCGTTAAATCTCAAAATCTCAAAGCCTTTCTTTGCTTTGAGATGGGGAAAAAGGTATAGTTATGAAAAGGTGTAGTTCCCTTATTGATAGGAGGCCAAACAGGAGAGACGCTTACTCAAAGACACTTAGGTTTGTGGCAGGAGAGTGAGTCATCAACCAAAACCCCTGGGACTGAAAAAGGAAAGCGGGGCGGCAGGAGTGGGGGTTTGTTAACAGGAACCTTGACCTTGAAGAAGCAGGAAGGAGGGTCATGGAATGAGGCCGCCCTTCTCTTCAGTGTGAGTGTGTGTATACACATACACACACAGGCGCGCCTGAGCCCACCCTGACCCTGCTGCTGTAGTACTCCAGTCTCTTAAAGTTAGCCACTCTCATCCCCGGTGTCGCGAGGTTATTAATTATACTACACATGTTCATTCATTCTGCAGATACCTACTGAGCACATAATGGGTGTAAGGAACAGTGCTGTGAGCTGAGGCGGGAACTCTAGGGGGAGTCATAGCTCCTGTCCTCTGGCAGCTCACTGTCTTGTGTGGACTGCAGACACTTAAATAGATTATTTGAACATGATATGGTAAATGTTGGAGAAGGCAATGGCACCCCCCTCCAGTACTCTTGCCTGGAAAATCCCATGGATGGAGCAGCCTGGAAGGCTGCAGTCCATGGGGTCGCTGTAGGTCGGACACGACTGAGCGACTTCACTTTCACTTTTCACTTTCATGCATTGGAGAAGGAAATGGCAACCCACTCCAGTGTTCTTGCCTGGAGAATCCCAGGTACGGGAGAGCCTGGTGGGCTGCCATCTATGGGGTCGCATAGAGTCGGACACGACTGAAGTGACTTAGCATGGTAAATGTAGAAACAAAGATGTGGTCCATCAAGTCTCCCTGAAGTAGGTGGAACTCGATGGGGTGCTGGGTGAGCAGGGGTGTGTGGAGGCCATTTGAGGTATGGAAGTTGGGAGGGCAGAGAGCACTGCAGGGAAGCAGTACAGAGTACAGGGTTCCAGGTGGAGTGTGGGTGCTGAGGCACTGACTGCCAGGCCAGATGAGGCGGGGGGTGCAGAAAGGGGCCCCGGAGATTCGTGTAGTTGGGAAGCTGAGGATAGCTCAAATGACTTTCTTAGATGGTTTACTCTGGGCTGGAGAAGGGCTGGCATGCTGGTGGCACAGGGCAGGGCTGCTGCAAGAGACGGGACTATAATCCAGCAATCCCACTCTTGGGCATATACCCATAGAAAACCAGAATTCCAAAAGATACATGCACTCCAGTGTTCACTGTAGCACTATTTACAATAGCCAGGACATGGAAGCAACCTAAATGTCCATCAGCAAAGGAATGGACAAAGATGTGGTACATATATACAATGGAATATTGCTCAGCCATAAAAGGAATGAAATTGTACCATTTGCAGAGACATGAATGGACCTAGAGACTGTCATACAGCGTGAAATGAGTCAGAAAGAGAAAAATAGGTATCATATGTTAATGCCTATATGTGGAATCTAGAAAAAATGGCGTAGATAATCTTATTTGCAAAGCAGAAATAGAGACACTTGTAGAGAACAAGTGTATGGACAACGAGGTGGAAATGGGAGGGTGGAGTGAATTAGATTAGGATATGCATATATGTAGATATACCATTGATACTATGTATGAAGCAGATCATTATTGAGAACCTCCTGCATATAGCACCGGGAACTCTATTTAGTGCTCTGTGGTGACCTAAATGAGAAGGAAGTTCAAAAAAGAGGGGATACATGTAGGCATATATAGTTGATTCACCTTGCTGTACAGTAGAAACTAATGCAACATTGTAAAGCAATGATATTCTAATAACATTAATTTTTAAAAAGTAAAAAAAGAAAAAAAGGGACTGTAGCCAAACCAAAAGTTGAAAATTGCCAAATAGAAACACGCTGGCGTTAATAGTTTTGTCAGGAATGGGCGAGGGAAAGGTCTCGTCAATTTTTTGAATGATCAAGGAAGAACCAAAACAATTTTTTCCTACTCTTTCCTCCTCATCCCCTTAAAGAAAAAAAATGCATACTTGTTAAAAAAATTTTAATGCATTATCCTATTTTGTTACAGTGAATTTAGTTTAGCAAAAACTTTTAAAATGTATTCTTTTGAATGTGTTGCAAGGGTTATTTTATACATTAAGTTCAGAATATTGAAGTTCTTTCTAATCCAAAAGTCAAAGGAAAAATATCCTTTATTTTAGAGGGGTGGTTTTGTGGGAGGGAATTACAAAGGATGAGAGATATTAGTAGGAATGAAACAGGCAAAACAAACTACTTTTGGGGAAAAAAATAGGAAATTGTTTTACAGGAAGCATTTCAAAATCAATTTAAAGCTGTAGAGCATATATTTTGGCCAGCTCATAAAATGAGTTGATACACTTATATAAGTTTATTTATTCTGTACTTTATTCATATAGCAGATAAGGAAATGGCTACCCACTCCAGTATTCTTGCTTGGAGAATTTCATGGACGGATAGAGCCTGGCAGGCTACAGTCCATGGGATCGCAAAGAGTCTGACACTACTGAGTGACTAACACTTATTCATAATAGTCAGATATTTGTGGAACATCCTGTACAAGCTATTCTAGGGCTGGAAGAATAGCTCTATACCAAGAGGAGTCCCTGTTCTTGTGAAAGCTTACATTCTACCTCATGTTACTATTTTAGTTTTACTTACATATAAACGAGAGATGGAGAACAGTGTATTATAATGCAACAGGGAATTCAGGGCATTTCCCAGGTTGTCCAGCTGTGAAAAGCATCTAAAGACTGAAGGAGGTAAAGCAGTGTAATTAGAGCACTTCTCTAACCCTCCTAGTAAACAGAAGTTTCACAGCACTTTGCATTAATATTGTTTGCACTGTGACCTGATCTTTAGGGGCATGGTGCCTGGTCATGTCATTGTGTGTGTAGTGGGGCAGAGTGAGCCTTCAATAGTCATTTGCATAAAAGAACTAATTATAACATTATTTTCCAAACTGTCGACCTGGGCACGTGTAGCAAGACATAGACCACAAAAGGTAAAGGAATCTGTATATAGATAAGGTTGGGGCCTCTTATTTATATCCACATTAGCACACTCAACTGTCCAAAATGTTCTGCATTAAAGGAACTCCTTGATTTAAACCAGCATTTCACACATGTATATTGAGAATCTTTTTTCACGCATAACACCTCTTACTTCCTGGTTTGCTGGAAGAGGCATCCAGAGGGATTTGTGGAGCCTTTCTTTCTGCTTGCAGAGATCAAGGACATCTATCATTCCTTACTTCTGAGGGCCATGAGCATTGCTACTTGGAGCTTGGCTTCACTGAGTTTCCTTTGACCCCCGGACCCAGTCTCTAGCTGGAAAGTCAGCCAAGGAAAGCCATGAAAAGAGAATTGTCATTTCCCTCGGAGTCAGATACCTTCTGACACAGTAGAGCTGGACTCTAATTATTGAACTGCGCTTTCAAAGAAAATGTTCTCAAGGTTTCAGAGGAGAAAAAAAAAAAATAATCCTTGGCAAGGGGTAGAATTGGAGGAAGTTGGGAAGTTGGAAGAATTTTTTCTTCACAATTTGTCCTCTTTTCTCTCTTTGGCTCTTCCTGTCTTTATTTTATGGCTACTGAAACATCACACTTGGTCTCTTTCTTCTTGGATTTTGTTTTTGAGCAATTAGTAATAAATGTGTCAAATGTTAGTGGTAACTTCAAGCTAAGAGTAGTATATTCTGCTCGTGGTTGGCTAAAATCTAGTGGCTGTCCTGCCCCTTTGCTTGGTCTTGCCTTATAAAAGCCCTTTTGCAACTTTGGGCACCAAAAACACTTGGGATGTTGCCCACACAGGCCTATCTTAGTATTTTTATGCTCGTGTAGATGGTACGAGGGTAAAGTTTGAGTGTCCTGTTGCCGTTTTCCATCTTTGATTGGAATATTAGGACAGATGTGTTCTTGGCTCCTATGGGTCAGCCATATACATTGTGCAGGCTCTTCATGGCTTAAAACCCCCTTCAACTTGGCCTTGCATTCCTGTGGGGATTTTGCCAAGTGAGATGTGGAAAACAAAGAGTCCGTAAGACTCTCCTGGTGAAAAAGTGCCTTGTGTAGTCCCAGATTACTTAATATGCGTTTTGCTTCTTTACTGCTGTTCAGATGAATCATTTAAAGATGTACCTTTTACTAGATGCTTACTGGGCTCCATGCACTGTGTTAGGAACTTCACCCATCCGTTTTCATTTTATTTCTGCATCTGAAGTATCTAAGTATTCCTCTCTTTTCTCTGGTAATGAGTGACATGGGACTTGGAGAATTATATCTAAGTTTCCACAAGGAAGTAGGAAGTGGTCCAAGATGTGCAAAAACCAAAACCAAACAGTTAGGTACTTCTGTTGGTGACAAGCGTTTTGGCCAGCAGCTTTTCTGCCTTTTCATCACGTCTATAAACACTTCTCAAAATACTCCAGAAAAGGTAGAACATGGGAGCTGCCAAGAGGTTTATCATATGATCCAGAGAAGGCTACTTAAAGGCAGCATTCCTTCAAATAACAGGCTCCTGATACCTTTAGAATAAATTCCTATTTAATTGGAAGGGTCTTATTCATATTTAAAATAAACATTTTGAATAGGTAAGTGTCCTATGTAGAGACATATTCTGTCCTAGGGTTCTCTAGGGACCCTGCTCTGATCAGGCAATGAGTTTCTGCCTGTGGGCAGTGGCCATCTCACTGACCACTGAGCTGGAGGTCAAGCAAGGTCATGTTTGATTCTTGAACTTACCTCATTGTTTTAGATGTATTATTACCTTTAATCCTCACAACAGCCCTTTTCCTGGGCATTATTATTACAGGGGAAGAAACTGAGGTACACCAGAGCCAAATGACTAATTGTTGTCATTTGGCCGCTCAGTCATGTCCGACTCTGCGACCCCATGGAACTGCATCATGCTAGGCTTCTCTGTCCTTCATTACTTCCCAGGGTTTGCCCATGTTCACAGATGCATGTTCATTTAGTCAGTGATGCCATCCAACCATCCATCCTCTTTTGGCCTCTTCTCCTCCTACCTTCAATCTTTCCCAGCATCAGGGTCTTTTCCAATGAGTTGGCTATTTGCATCAGGTGGCCAAAGTATTGGAGCTTCAGCTTCAGCATCAGTCCTTCAAATGAATATTCAGGGTTGATTTCCTTTAGGATTGACTGGTTTAATCTCCTTCCTGTCGAAGGGACTCTCAAGAATCTTCTCCAGCACCACAGTTCGAAAGCATCAATTCTTCGGTGCTCAGCCTTCTTTATATAAGGTCCAACTGTCACATCCATATGTGACTACTGGAAAAACCATAGCTTTGACTATACGGACAGTTGTTGGCAAAGTGATGTCTCTGCTTTTTAATAGGTCTACTAAATGACAGAATCAGGGTCAGTCACTGTAAATCACTGTGCTATTGCTCTTCCCCTAAATGCCATGTTCTGTCTCAAATCCTAATGCATCTCAGCCTCAAATATGGACTTACCTGGTTCCCCCATGTATCTACTTAGAAGGGTGCCCCTGCCCTGGGTAGTGGGGGGTGTGCGGTCAGAACAGAGGCCAGCAGTGGGCACTGGGTGGCCTGCGGGTTTGTCTGAGTGATGCCCTGGAGGCACAGATGTTTAAGTTAAACCTTTGATGGCTTGTCTTTGAAATTGGATAGTCCTTTTTCTACTTTCTAGAGAAACTTTTTTGGGGATAGGACCCTTTGGGAGATTGAGGGGGATTAATTAAATTTGTATTTGACATCCAATGCACCTCTGAAGGGATTTGTATATTTGTTGCTTTTTAGCCAGGTTTGTAATTACAGTCTTAGGAGGATTCTTGTATTATATGGAACTTCTGAACCTTTAAAGATAGGGCAATGAGAAGAGTAAATTTGTCTGCTGGAGATAAATTGAACATAATGGGCCCATTATGGGAATACATTTCTGTATTTTATAGTCTAAATAGAAAGAAAAAAAGCTTTTCATATGTAAATATAACCCAATAAAAATAAATCTGCAAAGTGGTTAAAACATGATAATGGAGACTATTTTAACCGTAGAAATAGCCCATCTGGACAAATATGTCCCCTTTGTTTTTATTCTTTTTCAAATGGTCTTTTCATGGGTTCTCATGTTAGTCAGGAAAGAGCTCCTCTATCTCTTGAAGTATTGAATAGTATTTGTGCCTTTGTTATACTAACTTTGAGCTGCCTGCTTCAGTCCCTTTGGCTGTAGGTCATAAACAATACATGGCATTGTGTACAACAAATCTTCATTCATGTGATTACAAGATTTACTGTTCTGTTTTCAAATGGAATGGATGATTGAGAAGGTGGAAAATCAAAAGCAGCACTGTATTACATGGGGTTCCTGTGGTCACAGATAACAAACTCAAGCTAGCTTAAGTTAAAAAAAAAAAAAAAAAGATTTATAATAAGGATAGAGGTGTATCTTAGGAACTTAAGGCAAGGATGAAGTGGCCCTCAGGAATGAACAGGAACAGAGAGAAGGAAGGGACCTCTCTCATCAGTGTTCACAGCAAGCACATGTGTGACACAAACGTTACAAGGAGGAGAGAGAGGTGACGGAGGGAAAGTAGCAATCTATGCAGTGTATTACTTTACACTCAAGCGTGACATTAAAAAACAGCTCCGCTGTGTTCTTTGGGGAAAAAAAAATTCATGCTCATTATATGAAATTCAAACAGTTATAAGAAAAGCAGGAATGCTTTAAAATTCAGATAGGCAATCATTACTGTTTTAATAAACGTCCTTCTAGCATGTATAAGGACATCTAGAAACACTGGCATGCACACGCAGAAATGTAATCATACTTTGCATGGTCATTTACCTGTTTTATTTTATTTTTTAAGTTTTATTTATTTATTTATGGCTGCACTGGGTCTTTGTTGCTGTGCACGGGCTTTCTCTATTTGCGGCGAGCAAGGGCTGCTCTTCAATGCCGTGCGCAGGTCTCATGGCGGTGCCTTTTCCTGTTGTGGAGCAAGGGCTGCTCTTCATTGCCGTGCGCAGGTCTCATCGTGGTGGCTTTTCCTGTTGTGGAGCATGGGCTCTAGGCACACAGGCTTCAGTGGTTATAGCACACAGGCTCAGTTGTTCCTCAGCGTGTGGGATCTTCCCCAGACCAGGGATCGAACACGTGTTCCCTGCATTGGCAGGCGGATGCTTATCAACTGTGCCACCAGGGAAGTCTTGCCTGTTTTATTCACTCAGAAGTGTATCATGGCTCTTTTCATACCAATAACTATCATCAATAAATACATGTTTACTTGACATCTCCTATTTGTAAACCTTTAGGATACTTACTCCCTCTGCCTTCAGTGATTATAAACATGTTATGTGTATCCATCTTTCTGCTTTCACAATAACGTATTTTGAGTAGATTCTTAGAGAAAGATTGCTAGATCAAAAGGTATGCCATTTTACATGCTGATATAATTGCCAAAGTGGCTACATCATGAGCTGTGGCCATAACAACAGCTCCTGTCAGTCTTGGACATCATCACCAATCTGACAGATAAAAGGAGCTCAGTTTTCTGAAGTTGTGTTTTCCCGTTGTTAGTATAATTGAGTATCTCTTCATGCATTTGTTATTGTTCACTGTTCTATTTCTTCTCATGGGAAGTTTATTAATTTGCTTCATCCATTTTGAGCTGGGGTATTAATTTCTTTATTGACTTTTTTAAAAGATTTTTTTTGGATACAGATCATTTTTAAAGACTTTATTGAATTTGTTACAATACTGCTTCTGTTTTTATGTTTTGGTTTTTTAGCCTTGAGGCATGGGGGATCTTAGCTCCCTGACTAGGGATTGAACCCACACCCCGTGTATTGGAAGGTGAAATGTTAACCACTAGACGGCCAGGGAAGTCCGTCCTTTAGCTCTTGTATGAATATTTTACTTAGTTTCTTATTTTACCCAAAGTATCTAAGTTTGTTTGTTTGTTGTCTTTATTTTTTACTTGTTTTTGCCTTTCCTATATTTGAGATTTAAAAAAAAAAAAATGTTGCGAGCCAAATGTCTCAGTCCTTCAGTTTTACATTTTGATGTCATGTTTAAAAAGGGCCTTTCTATCTTAATATTATAAAACTATTCATCTGTATGTTTTTCTAGTACTCATTTGATTCTATTTTGAATTTATTCTCTTTAAATAGAGAGAGAGAAAGAGCGCGCTAGATTTTTCTCTCCTCCCATACAGCCAGCCAACATCTTTTATTAACTAGTCTCACATACTTACCCAGACTAGATTACATGCACTTGGTCTATTTCATATGAAACCTGTTTCTGTGGCTGCATGTTTATTGTCTGGTTATTTCATATATGTGTTCTCACTCAGGCCATTGTTTAACTATTAACAGCAGTCATTGTTTAATGTTTAATGCTGGCCCATTTTGTTGGCCATAATCTGTGATCTATTATGGTTCTTCTCTCTTTCAAACTGGGTTTGCATGGATAAGGTGCTAAATTCTCGGATATCAAGTGCCTCAGAGAACTGGGAGTAAGATGGAAACAGTGGAAGCAAGACGGGACTGCTTCCCAGACAGGAGGAAAAAGTGAATAAGACAAGAGCTCATGGATGCTGATTTTAAAAACAATCAGTGCAGTGCCTGTGATTTTTGTTTTAAATATAGGTGGGGGCAGGAAGGATAATGTATATATTTGATCTTTGTTTAAATCTAAAGCCATTAAACATTCCCATCACAGGGAAGAAAATAATGTGTTTTGCTTCTTTGCCAACTGGAACGTAATGTTGGTCTCTGAAATAAGTGCCTTGGGACCTTGATTCCCTGTTGGTCAAGAAAATTCCCAGCCCATGTGTTGCAGCGGAAATTCATTGTTTCCTGAGTTATTTCCTTTCGCACTTAGTGTGGGGGAAATGACCAAATGTATAGATTGAGTTTTTTTTTTTTGGAAAACTGATGTCTATAACATTAGTTGATTCTGATGGTTTTCATAACTGTTTTAGGTATTGCTGCTGAAGGATTCTCAGATGCTTCAGGGAAATCGATTTCACATAAACTGAGAATTTAGGTGAGTCTGTTAAAAAAAACTATTTTATTTTCAATGGGTCACCTTCCTGCACTGATAAAATTTTACAGAGCATTAAAACATTGTCGCTTCATGCTGTCTTGTTTGATTTTTTTTTTACCACGGTTCTGTGAGATAGGAGTGTAGCTGCCTGGTCTTATTACCTCCACTGCTGTGTGATTTTTTTCCGTCTGCTAGTTTGATGGGGGCAGGGTAGGGCTTGGAAAAAGGGGTTAGTAGCTGGTTTTTTACCTTATTGTGTGGACTGTCATTCTCTCACTCAAAATTTACCTTATAATTTTGGAGTTAGGGAGGGAAGTACTGGATGAGAAGTTAATGTGGAACTTTCAGCAGCCTTTTTTGTTTCTTAATTGGAGGATGCTTTACAATATTGTGTTGGTTTCTGCCATACATCAGCATGAATCAGCCAGAGGTATACATGTGTCCCCTCCCTCCCGAACTCCCCTTCCGTCTCTCTCCCCACCCCATCCCTCTAGGTTATCCCAGAGCACTGGGTTGAGCTTCCTGTGTCACACAGCAAATTTCCGCCTGCCATCTCTTTTGCATACAGAGTGTATATGTCTCCATGCTATTCTCTCAATTAGTCCCACACTCTCCTTCCCTTACCGTGTCCACAATTCTGTTCTCTAGGTCTGTCTCCACGGATACAGAGATTGTGTTACATTATACATTGGTACTTCCCTGGTGGCTCAGACGGTAAAGTGTTTGCCTGCAATGCAGAAGACCCGGGTTTAATCCCTGGGTCAGGAAGATCCCCTGGAGAAGGAAATGGCAACCCACTCTAGTACTCTTGCCTGGAAAATTCCATGGATGGAGGAGCCCAGTGGGCTATAGTCCATGGGGTCGCAAAGAGTTGGTCACGACTGAGCGACTTCACTCACTCACATACAATGGAATATTACTCAGCTATAAAAAAGAATGTATTTGTGTCAGTCCTAACAAGGTGGAAGAACCTAGGGCCTATTATACAGAGTGAAGAAAGAAAAAGTCAAATATTGTATATTAACTCACGCATATTTATATCTAAGGAGAAGGCAATGGCACCCCACTCCAGTACTCTTGCCTGGGAAATCCCATGGATGGAGGAGCCTGGTAGGCTACAGTCCATGGGGTCGCGAAGAGTCAGACACGACTGAGCGACTTCACTTTCACTTTTCACTTTC
>NW_011494718.1:12399914-12416848 GCF_000754665.1 Bison bison bison
GGGTTGCGAAGAGTCAGACACGACTGAGCGACTTCACTTTCACTTTTCACTTTCATGCATTGGAGAAGGAAATGGCAACCCACTCCAGTATTCTTGCCTGGAGAATCCCAGGGACGGGGGAGCCTGGTGGGCTGCCGTCTATGGGGTCGCACAGAGTTGGACACGACTGAAGCGACTTAGCAGCAGTAGCAGCATGATATCTAAAAAGATACCCTTTTTTTTTTAGTAATGATGGACCTATTTTCAGTAATCTTTGTGCTGAAACAGTTTAGTGGTTCCTGGAGCCCTCCAGCGATGGGACACAATTGCTACAGTGTGAGATGAAGCATACATTGGTTACAGATTATTGGTTTTCCTCATTTAGTTGTATTTGTTGTGCCTGCTGCTGCTGCTAAGTTGCTTCAGTCGTGTCCAACTCTATGCAACCCCATGGCAGCCCACCAGGTTCTGCCGTACCTGGGATTCTTCAGGCAAGAACACTGGAGTGGGTTGCTGTTTCCTTCTCCAATGCATGAAAGTGGAAAGTGAAAGTGAAGTCGCTCAGTCGTGTCCGACTCTTCGTGACCCCATGGACTGCAGCCTACCAGGCTCCTCCATCCATGGGAGTTTCCAGGCAAGAGTACTAGAGTGGGGTGCCATTGCCTTCTCTCTGCTCCCAAGTAGTGTGTATGAAGTGCCCTGGGCAGGGACAAAAGGCGGTCTTCTTCAAGTCTTGGCTGTGACTCAGTTAAAGTCTAACAGGTTAAAAAGGATTGGTTTCTGCTCCAAAACCGTATCATGGCATAACAGATATATTAGTTCTCGACCAGCTGTGCAACTCTAGACGGGTTAATCTCTGCTAGTCTCCAAATCCTTATCTGTAAAATGTAGAGGCTGGCCCAGCCTCATAATTCCCACACTTTTAGATTTTGTGAAAGAGGAAAACAGAAAATGAAGATCTATTTTTACTAGATTTTTCAGGCTATACTTAAAGGAAGTTGGTAATTGTTTAAGCTGGATAGTGCATGAGTGTTCTCTATTTATATGCTAATCTCTTTATTTTGTTTTACAATTTTTCATATTTTTCAAAAATAACTAGCATCTGCTAATATCATTTCATGGAAGAAAAATATTTTAATACTGAAAAAGTAGGTGTGTCGTGAATTTGCCTTTTGATTGTGTTTAGCATTGTGAAAAAGCTCTTTATTTCCTTCCTCTTTCTTGTTTCTCTGGTGACCACTGACCATTACGCATCAACTAGTGCTGGTGGGGACTGAGTTCTGGGAAATACTGGGTGCGTGATTCATAAGAGCTCTTCTACCTCTAAAACTGTATCATTCCTTTAAAGTGGGAAAGAAATATACTCTAGTTATATACATTGGCTATTTTCAGAAAGTACTGTGACAGCTGGCATGGTTGACTTCTCTGACAAGAAGTCAGAGGTGAAAAGACAAGGGATTGTTCTGCTGGGGAACCTAAGTGAAAATGGCTCGTCCATGTGAACATTAAATTTATCTGTGAGCCACCTTGCAGTCAGTGGAAAAATGAAGACGTGACAGTGTGTTGAGTTGTCTGATAAAAGTGTGCAGAATCCTCACTTCACACCACTGTGGGCAGCCTCTGGACACGTGATGTTTGATGGATAAGTGTCTGCCTGCACTGTAGGGATGCTGAGAGCTAGGGGTGAGAAGGGCTGAATATCTAACTCTGGACACAATTGCAAATGCCAAGTGCGAGGAATGCAAGGCTGGGAAGGGGTCAAGGACATGGTCAAGAGTTAGGAGCTGAGGGCAGTGGGACCAGACATATACAGGACAGGAAAAAGTAAAGGAGCCATCCTGCCCTGAGATCTTCTGGGTGTCTTGACACGGATGTTGTCTTTTGAGGATGTGCAGACAGCACTGGGTGGCCAGTCTCAGTGAAGGGCTGGGCACAGTGGACAGGAAACACATCAGATATACCATTGTTGTTTGGTCGCTCAGTTGTGTCCAACTCTCTGCGACCCCATGGACTGTAGCGTGCCAGGCTTCCCTGTCCTTCACCATCTCCCGGAGCTTGCTCAAAGTCGTGTCCATTGAGTCGGTGATGCCTTCCAGCCATCTCATCCTCCGTCACCCCCTTCCCCTTCTGTCTTCAGTCTTTCCCAGCATCAGATATATGGCTTTCCCATCAATTTCAGATCCAAAACCAGTGTGCCAGATGTGTTCTTATGCCCTGGGTCTGTAGAGAACGGAAGAGTACGGTTCTTGCTTACTTCTCCTTGGAGATGTGGGGATGTGTTGGAGGGGTGGGGTGGGTGGAGGACACAGGCAGTAATGGACTGAGTATGAGGACAGTGAGATAGTGTGAGGGAGGAGTAGTAGTTAACACATGGTTCACGATGCCGCATGCCCAACCCTGATTGCTTCAGGATGCTGTGTTGTTGACTATGGTCTTTGTTGATTGCAACATGGTGATTCAGTCCTTTTAAACTCTTCCCCCCAGTGATGTCTGGCTTTCTTGTGTTTTAATATTCCCAGTTTCTGGGAAACTTAAATGAAATCTGACAGACTTATCTGGTTGTTTCCCCTTCTGTCACCCTGACACTTGGTTTACTGCCTGATTTGTATGCTTCAGTTGGGTTGCTTCCACCCCAGGGATATTTATTTTACTGCCCACCACCCCCCGCTTTCTTTAAAGGGAAAAGCTGTATCAAACAATGATGACAATAACAGAAACACTTCTCTTAAATGTATAGGAATAAGAGAGATGATCTGAAATGTTGACGTTTCTGGAAGTGTCTGAAGTCATGAATAAATGCTAGAGGCACTTTTATTTTGACATAAATGAGAGGAAGTAGAATTGTAGGGATCTGGGCCAGTCCTACTCTGAATAAAATTTAAAGAATGAGCAATGTTATCAATCAGTCATGTTGTGAGCCTCTCAGAAGGCAAGGCCATGCTGGGTGAGATGTTGTAGCGATAAGCTATTAAATGTGAGACAACCATGCTTCACAAGAATAAACGGGATGCTTTAAAGCATTGCAAGCAAGTGAGAGAGATGAGAGAGATTGATGGAGAGTAGATGGACGAGAGCATGTGATAAATGATTTGTTTAGTGTTCAACTTAATGACTCATGGTATATTCCAGATTTGAGAATAGATGCAATAATCTGAATTTATCTCCATGTTCCCTGCAGGCTAGTAAGAAAAAATATTTTAAAACTGATTTTAAATGAAAAACATTATTTTTGGCTCTTGGGGAATTTTTAGTTCCCAGTGCTGTTTAGGAGAGGATTGAATCTGTAAAATTCAAGGCAGGATCTACATAGCTATTTGTTACTCTGTATCAGTCACTTAATCAGCTATGTCAGAAAAGATAAGTTGTTCCTGTGCTTGCTTTTCTTCATTAAAAATGTAATCTGTTATGCACTTCTGTCTTCCTGCCATCTCCATTAGCTGGTTTTTCCTGAGGTGACTCTGCTTGTCAACTGTAGGCATTGCCCCTTACCACCCGCTGTGGGCTCCCCAAGTGGCTGAGAGTCCTAATTAGCATTATCTCCTTGATCAGGATTTCCAGACTTGTGATGGGGTCCTTCCTCTGCTGTCTGTATTTGCTAAATGTTGTGCAACAACAACAAAATAGCCATTTCCAGATCATTTTCGTAATTAAACTTAATCCATGGGTGTTGTAGAATATGCTGTTTCTTAAGCTTTTTGGCTAATTATGCTCATCAGTTAATTTCTTTCAAAGTTTAAAAGCCTTCCTGGAGAACTCAAGATTTGAGCCTTTGCTGTCTAAGAATTGATTTTATTTCATGGACTCCAAGGCTCTGAATACTTGTGCCTATTGAACATATATCTTGAAAATGACTCTCTTGTTTTCTTAGCTGTGAAGCCCTATTTTCTGACAATCTAAAATGACCATCAAAGCCTTTCTATTCTGTTTACAACAAACCAGAATTGGACAGCTTTCCAGAACTGTAAAATGCCTACTGCACTTGTAGAGTTTAAACATGACTTCGTTAAGATTAAAATAAAGTAAACACAGCGTAAAGCCAGCTGCAGTCTTCTCAACACACCAAGGTCAGGCCTGGTAGAAGTTGAGAAGAATCCTCCTGCTGTGGTCTAAACAATGGTCTTATAGAAGATCTTTCATTAAAAAAAAAAGTCAAAGTAATGTATGCAAATGGATAAAAACAGAAAATGCTACAGAAAAGCTTCTCATGGAAAGGAACAAGTATCTCACCCTCTCTCTTCCTTCACTTACCAGCTTTACTTCTTAGAAGTAACCACTCTCCGCTGTCCCCGCCACCCCCACCCATACGGATCATTTTTCCTGCTTGTTCGGTGATTTCCACATATATAAATATTATGCTTGCAGCACCATTTCTCCCTTTATCAGTTTTAAAAGGCAGGTTTTTGGTATCTTGTGATGGCTGTTTAGCTCTTTCTGACCTCCCCACCTCTCTTCCTTCTATGGCTGATTCATGCTTTGAATCCTCCCTCTGTGCCCTTGGATGACACGTGCAGCCTCTTCCAGTCTTAGAGGCACTGTTTCTGGGTCCTCGAGTCACTGTTTCTTGTCTACTATCCTTCCTCAACTCAGCCTTTCCATTTTGGGCAGCTGTACCTTTGAATTTTATATTCTCGGAGTTGGTAATAATTATATTCTTTCATCCCTGCAAAGGTTTCCATGAGTTACCTATAACTTGACTCCAAATGTTAAAACCAAGAAGCAACCTTTAACTCTACCATCACTAGGTAGCTGCTGCTCCCATGGCAGTCAGATTACGGAGTGGTTATATCTCTTCCTCTCTGAGCCTGATGTCCTCAAGCCTAGGCCCTGCGATGGAGCACGTGTGAGTGGATCCTCCCTTGCACACAGCCCCAGCGGTCTTGAGTCTTTTTCTAGACTCTGCCTTCTCATCCCTCCTGGGAACCCACTTTGTTTTTGGAGGTCTCACTGGCACAGGCTTTAGCAAGAACTGATTTCTGTGTGTGCTACCTGCCTGTGAGCTAGTGCTGATGGCAGGAGAAGTTGTTGTTGTTGTTGTTGTTTTCTGCTGTTGGAAAAGTAGCTTCAGACTCTGGTGTCTATAAAGGGACAGTAGCCTGGTCTTTGACATTGTTGTTGTTTAAACACTAAGTCATGTCTGACTCTTTTGTGAGACCACGGACTGTAGCTCGCCAGGCTTCTCTGTCCGTGAGATTTTCCAGGCAAGAAAACTGGAGTGGGTTGCCATTTCATCTCCAGGGGATCTTCCTGAACCAGAGATTGAACCCACATCTCCTGTCTAGGCAGGCAGATTCTTCGCCACTGAGTCACCAGTGAAGCCCAATTGATCTTTGACCTTAACCACCATCTAATGAGGACCTGATGTGTTAGACACCTCGGTACTAGAGGCCTGGTGTCTATGGAAATCTTCACACCAGCCCCATGAAACAGATGTTACCCTTGACGTTTTGTATACCGTGAAGTTGAGAATCTCAATGACAGCTATCCAAGGTCTCCACTGGGAAGTGCTTCTTAGATTCTGGCACAGGCTGGGGGCATGGTGGCGGCTGTAATTTTATAGATTAGAAAAAACTTCTGTCTCTTGCATGCTTTCTTCAACAAACCTCTTATCTTCCCCCCAAAAATTCCTGCTGCTCTAGTAGAATCAGCTCTGTTTTAATTCCCATCTTCAACCTTGTGGCTGCAGTGTGTGATCAGGGACTCCTTATACAGAATGACTGGAAATTGGAAAGTACTTACCTGCTTAATGTCCCTTTTGTGAATTCAAAGTAATAAAGAGGGCTTTATACTCTTTGTCGTGCTGGCAAACTGGAAAGGTGCTTTATCAATGGTGGTTATTGATCTAAGGGTTTTCTTAGACCTTCAAGTATCTGTGTGTGAGTTAGGTGCATTTAGCCACTGGACCACCAGGGGAATTCTCTGATTATCTTAATATAAGGTGTGTTTTGGTAGTTATTTTAGAAAGATTGGAGAGACAATCAAGTTGTACTTTGAACACACTTTACTTTCTCTCATGAATGGACTGGTCGGAGTAAATCGTCTGGCTTAACTGTGTTTAGTGAGTTACTGTTATGACAGTGACCAGATGGATGGCTGTTGGGCCCACACAGTGTTGTCCTTCTCCCTTCTCTGGGATGCTTGCCTTACTTACTAAGTAGACCCAGGTGGAGCTTTAATAGTGGAACCAGCAGTCTCTCCACTGTCTACCATGGAGCCTGTCATCTGCTTTCTGTGTCATAGCCCATTGAGGTGTCAGAGGCCACAGATGGAGTTCCTCTTTGTCTCCTCTGCTAGGTCAAGGTGGTGGCATTAACATGGGGTCCTCAGTGCAAATAGTGCTTATTCTCCAAACATCTTGACCTATTTTGTGCATGTTCCCGAAATAAGCATGAAAGAGATGTCTTTAGACAATGCCTGGGCATGGCAACCCTCTTCAGTGTTCTTGCCTGGAAAATCCCATGGACAGAGGAGCCTGGTGGGCTACAGTCCTTAGGGTCACACAGAGTTGGACACGACTGAACGACTTAGCATGCATGCACGCTTGTATGTTTATAGAGGAACTATCTGAGTTTAGTGAAATTGAGACTGAATGAATAGAGAGGGGTCAGTATTTCCTTTGTTGAAGTGGTGATCAGAGGTGAATTCTCACATTTCAATTAGATAATGATTAGTCCAAGGTGACCTTGCCATCATCTTGCAAAGATAAATTCTGACTTGGCAATTTGTTATTTATCTATCAATTGATGGGTTGTCAGGGTAGGAAAGTGTGCTAAATGAACAGAGTTGTAATACACGTGAGACAATTTTGGTTCTGTTTTACAAAGATCATTGATCTTCAGTTTTATATTCAAGTGATACTTGAGCAAAAGTGATTTGGCGGAAAAGTCTCCTAGGATAATTTAAATCTTGGTTAAGGTTTTATCCCATGCCTATAAACATAGCTTCTAGAAGACTAGGATAGAACCCAACCCCTGAGCAAGAGAGGGAAATAAGTGACATTTAAGAAGTCTTTTTTATTAGTCTTTTATTACCTGATCCTGAACATTCCCCAGGAATGTTCAAATGTTCAAATCCCTGAACATTTTATAGTCGCCCATTTATTTACCTCTAAGGAGTGAAGAATGACTCTATCTCCGCTGCAGGAGAGCATTTGGCTTAGGCATCTGGGTCACACAGGATTCTTGGTTCCTTTTTCTGTCCCACTGGAGAGTTTAACACAGGCCTGGGGGATAAGCTGTGTGGAGCAAGGCCCTTGTCCTCTCTGGTGGCCACTGTTCACAGAAACTCAGATTCAGAGGAAGCACAGTCAATGCTCTGAGCTAGGAAGGACAGAAATAAGAATTGGCCCTGGAGCACGCAATGACATCGTCGTGTTTGATCTGCAAGTTTCCAGGAAGAAAGAAATTCCAGGAAGCGTGCAGAGGCATCAGTGACAAATGTGCAGGAAGAGAGTCAGTTCAGAGAAAGAAGTGGCTATTTCTTGTAGGCTAGCACAGCCTTCCAAGAGAAAGAAGAATTTATTTCTGGCTTAATTGGTATAAGTTTTGCTGTGCATAGTGGAACAGACTATAAATCCTGATAGGTTAAACAAGATAAAAGTTTATTTTCTCTTACCTAGGATGATGATTTGAGGTGGGCTGGGCAGCTCACAGAGCTTGGGTTCCTTCCAGGATGAGGAAAATTTGATACCTTACTTGGAGGCGAACGTCTGTATCCAAGACTTAGGCAAAAATCCTTTATAGACAAATTTGCCCTAGAATATCCCTTAGGCAGATGCCACCTTAGATGCCAGAATTCTAGCGCCCACTCAGCCCGACACAAGTTTTCTCCCAGTACTGAAAGAACTTGCAGCTAAGCAGTTGGCTCCTGTGTCTAAGGGCTGTGTCGTAAACAATATGATTACTTTCAGCATCCCAGTAGGAACCCAGGAGGCATTTAGAAACTGGACAGACCTGGGGAACTACAGATTCTTACATCCCTCTGCTGGTCATTCTGGAGCTTATGTGCTCTGTGAGGACTGGGACTGAAATTACCTGCCAGATTGATTTATTCATACCTCTGTATTATGGAGACTTTCTTAACCTCTGCACCACCACAGAAGCCCTTATGGAGACTTTCAAACATATCCAGAAGTTAAGAGAATTGTATGGTGAGCCACATGCCCATCACTCAAGTTCAATGATGATTAATTCTTAGCTGGTCTTACATCACATATACCTTCCTGTCTCCCACCAGTTACTTGGAGGCACTGCTTTGCTATTTAATTTTTTCCTCTGTCAGTATTTTATTACATGTCCCTAATTGATAAGACTTAAAAACATATCTATGAAACCTTATCACACCAAAAACATAGAAATTACCAATGCTTCCTTAATATCATTAAATATCAAATTAATGTTCAAATTTCTTCGACTATTTTTTTTTAATTTCTTTGAATCAGGATCCAAATAAGGTTTATACATTGCAATTGGGGGCTTCCCTAATGGTCCATTAGCTAAAACTCCTCACTACCAATGCAGGGGGTCCAGGTTCGATCCCTTGGTCAAGGAATTAGACCCCACATGCCGAAACTAAGGCCTGGTGTAGCCAAATAAGTAAATAACTAAATAGTTTTAAAAAAATACATTGTAGTCGATTGACATGTTTCTAATCTCCATTTGATCTACAGGTTACCCTTCCATCTTTTCCCATCCTTGTGATTTATTGGAGAAACTGGCTGTTTATCCTTGACAGCAGAGATTCTCCACCTGGGATGATCTCCTCTCTCTTCATTTGGCACTGCCTAGAGACAGTTCTTTTTGTCACTGCTCGGAGGTGCTGCTGACATCTAGTGGGTAGAGGCGAAGGGTCCTGCTAAACAACCCACAGTACACAGACAGCCCCTCACAACAAAGGATTATGTGGCCCAAAACGTCAGCAGTGCTGAGGTTGAGAAACTGTGCTGTAGAAATTTTCACAATCTGGATTTTCATCATTGATTCCCCATAGTGCCATTTAACATGTTCCTCTGTTCCTTGTGTTTGCTGTAATTTGTTCACTGAATCTCGAGTTTTGGTCAGCTTCATATACAGACTTTTGTTTTATTTGGCAAGACTATATCATAGGCAGGCTGTGTATTTTCATTAAGAAATACATAGTAAACGGTGGTCTTATTTTGTGATACTGTTGATCATTGATGCCTATTACCTATGTCTTTTAATTCATTAGTGATTGCAAAATAGTGATATGCCAATTCTGTCATTCCTTCCTTGTTTATAAATGAGAATACATATATAAAAAGAAATTCAGGGAGTTCCCGGGTGGTCCACTGGTTGGAACTCAGTGCTTTCACTGCTGGGGCCCAGGTTCAATTCCTGATCAGGGAACTAAGATCCTGCAAGCAGTGTGGTGTGGCCAAAAAAATAGAAAGGAGGGAAGTAAGACATTTAATCACAACTGTTTGTTTACCCTGAGATTCACAGAGAAATGTCAGGATAGATGCTTGATGCTTTGACTCTGTTGAAAAAGCAATGAGTTCTCTTTTGTAGGGTTATCTAAAAGTTAACATTGAGGGTGTTTTGTTTTTTGTTTTTGGCTGTTTTTTTTCTTTTTCTTTTTTTCAGTATAAATGTTACTGATGTCTTTCAATTTAATATTCTTATTGATACTCAAATTGTCCCATATTTAACCAGTGGAAAGTACTGACCAAGTCATTTTGGCATAATTTGTGTTTTTGTGTCCTTTCTTGTATGACAAAATGTTATTGGTTTTTCTTATCCATTTTGTACCCCAAACTTGGATCCACTGCTTCTCTAAAAAACCATAGTTCTTTTGAGTATTTAGAAGGTACAATATAGAAACTAGGAATATTTATTACTACTGGACTTAGTGTTATTCCTGGATCCTCTCAGTGAACTGAACTAGGGAGTAGGTACTGATGAATGTGTGTCTGTGTGTATGTGTACATACACAGAGATAAAACTCATTATTAATTAATACTAATACTTCTGAGTGCAATTCAGATATACAGGATTTTTACCTAGCTTTATCAACTTTGTATTTTTTCACTCACCCAGATTTCTGTTTCACTAATGGTGTTATATGTTTCGTCTGCTTTATACCATGCTATGTGCACAATAGAGTATTTTAAAGACATTTGGAATAGTTCTTCTCTGTCATTATACCACCAACTGGATATATAGTTAGGTTCATTGCTTTCTTCCTTCCTTTTTTTTTTTTTTTGCTTTTAGGAAATTCTTTTTTTCAGTTTCAGTTTAAATAATTTTGCACAACATGGTCAAGTTTTCCATGTCTCATCCATAAAATAAGGTGTATATGTTCAGAGGTGTTTGCTCAGGCAAACACCCTTTTCCATCCTGGGTTTCCCAGATGTGATAGTGATAAAGAACCCTCTAGCCAATACAGAAGACATAAGAGATAAGGGTTCAGTCCTGGGCTGGGACAATCCCCCGGAGAAGGGCATGGCAACCCACTTCAGTATTCTTGCCTGGAGAATCATTTGGTCAGAGAAGATTGACTGACTACAGTCTGTAGGGTTGCACAGAGTCAGACACGCCTGAGCAACTGAACACACATGCATTTCCATCCTCCCTCCCCTTATGTAGCGACTGAAAAAGATGGGACTTCTCCTTGCACCTTTGAAAAAACAAATCTCAGCAAATGGTTGTATGTTTTCATATTAATATTTATATCTCACCCCCTTCTTAGGCAAATAGTAGTATGCTGTGCACACTTCCCTCCACCTTGCTTTTTCTCATTTACTCTCTCCTGGCTCTTGTTCTGTTGTGGTCATAGTGGTGTAATGTAGTGGTCATAGTGATGAAGTTCACCCCTTGGCACAGCTGTCCCATCCTCCATTGTGTGAATTGCCTTGACCTTGTTCACCCTGCCCAACTGTGTACATTAGGATATTTTTCATCTTTTACTAGTGTAAATAGTGCTATGGAGAATACCTTTGGGCACTTTAAAAATGACTTTTCTTTTTTAACCTCATGGAATATAAATCTGTATGATCTCACTTTTTATGGAGAAAGAGAAGGATATCTAAAATCTATTGGGATGTGGGGGGAATTCCCTAGTGGTACAGGGAAATCCTAACGGGACTTGGTGCTTTCTTTTCCCTGTCCCAGGTTTAGTCTCTGGTCGAGGAACTATTAATAAGATCTTATAGCCAAGTGGCTAAATAAATAAAATAAGAGCAATAATAATAAATTTTAGGAAAAAACTTAAAAGCTGTTGGAATTAAGTGGAGCTTTGGAAAAGGCAAGGAAGGAAAAGGAGTTAAGTTGGGGACAAATGGAGAAGAGCATTTCAGTGAAGTAGATGTTATGTCTTCAAATAAACGAAAATAAGGCTTAGGAAGGTTGGTTAGATCCAAGTTTCCATGACCTGCACTGCCAGGCCAAGAGCTATGGATGCTACACCCCAAGCTAGGAGTTGGCAATCATTTACAATAAAGGACTAGGCTATAAATATTTTAAGTTACCATCTCTCTTGTAACTAGTCAACTCTGCTGCTGGAATCAAAATCAGCCATAGACAATTCATAAATAAATGAGTGTTTCAATAAAACTAGATTTATGGACGCTGAAATTTGTTTCACAGTTTTCACATGTCACAAAGTGTAATTCTTCTTTTAATTTTTTTCAACCATTCAAAAATGTAAAAACCATTCTTTGTTTGTGGGCCGCAGTTTGCAAACCTTTGCTCTCATTGTTGGGGAGCCAGAGGAAGTTCTCCAACACAGCAGGACCTATTGAAAAGGATTGTTGATAATGGGCTTAAAGAGGGCTTCGTCAGAGGGAAGAAACCCAAGCCTGAGAGGCTATTGATGGTCAAGTGTGGATGTAGTTGGTAAGTAGCTATGAGAGTAGAAGTGGATTTCTTCTTTATAACCTGAGATTGGAGAATTACTGGGATGAGTGGATGCATTATGTTATTTGGAAAGCATTACATTATTTGATATGAAATCATGCTGCTGCTAAGTCGCTTCAGTCGTGTCCGACGCTGTGCGACCCCAGAGACGGCAGCCCACCAGGCTCCCCCATCCCTGGGATTTTCCAGGCAAGAACGCTGGAGTGGGTTGCCATTTCCTTCTCCAATTTGTGAAAGTGAAAAGTGAAAGTGAAGCCGCTCAGTCGTGTCCGACTCTTAGCGACCCCATGGACTGCAGCCTTCCAGGCTCCTCCGTCCATGGGATTTTCCAGGCAAGAGTACTGGAGTGGGGTGCCATTGCCCACATTTACTGTTTAAAGCTGTGCTCTCTAATTTGCCACAGGTTATA
Source organism: Bison bison bison (assembly GCF_000754665.1). NCBI lineage: Eukaryota > Metazoa > Chordata > Mammalia > Artiodactyla > Bovidae > Bison > Bison bison. Next base: position 12,412,173 of record NW_011494718.1, read on the forward strand.
CAACAAGAGAGCCAAACCCACCATCCCATATTATGTGGACTTGGCCAAAATTGCCTCATTCTTTGCCTCTTCCTCCTCCAGCCACCCTCATCCCCCACCAAAAAACTGAGCCCAATTCATTGTGGAACGTTTTGTATCAGCTGTCCTGTACATCTTGTTTCCCATGACATTTGTAGGCTAACCATTGAAAAAACACAGTATTTTGTTTGTGGGAGGAAAATCAAAGATGATGTAAATGAAAAATGCATTTTCATATAATGGAAATTATTAGAGCAACTTTTAAAATGTCACTGCAGATTAATGCAGACAAGAAGGAGCTGAATATATTAGAAAGTAGGTCAAGTTATCTCATGTTTATGAATGAGGTGAATTACAGTGTAGGTTCAGGTTTATAAAATGGTGTGATACGATGGTGTATAAGCATTACCCTGGCCCAAATGATATTGTACCAAAATATAATGAAAATAGATTGAGTTTGTTTCTTTATCCTTTGTGGTTAAGTATTTTATACCTAATATTTTGCAAATTTAATAAAGTAGTAGAAGTGATGAGCTTCTTCTTATTGCTCACATTTCCTGTATTAGACACAGAATCTCCTCCAGGGAGTTAGAGCTGAAGTAGGTTTAAGCCTGGAGGCGAATGCTTCCAGGATCCTTGGAAGGTTTGGAGGAGTGAGTTCTAGGCTAAGCCCCCAGCATACACCCCACCCCACCTTAAGGATCCTCATCTCCTGCCAGAATCTGGAAAGCTGCCCTGGCTGCTGCTGTGGGAAGGTCTTTAATGAGGAACCCAGTAAGTACTGGGTGAACGGTAGATACTCAAGTGAATGGCTGGCTCCTGTTCTGTGCCTCCTGTGAAAAGAAATGGCTTCTGAAGAGATTCATGGACTTAGAAAGAGAACGAACTTGTGATTGCTGGGGAAGGTGCGGAAGAAGGAATAGTTAGGAAGTTTGGGATAGACCTGAACACACTGCTATATTTAAAATGGGTAACCAGCAAGGACCTACAGTATAGCACAGGGAATTCTGCTCAGTGTTATGTGGCAGCGTGAATGGGAGGGGAGTTTGGGGGAGAATGGATCCATATACATGGACGGCTGAGTCCCTTGGCTGTCCACCTGAAACTGTCATAACATTGTTAATCGGTTATACCCCAGTACTTTATGTGAGAGTTGGACCATAAAAAAGGCTGAGCACTGAAGAATTGATGCTTTGGAACTGTGGTGTTGGAGAAGACTCTTGAGAGTCCCTTGGACTGCAAGGAGATCAAACCAGTCAATCCTAAAGGAAATCAACCCTGAATATTCATTGGAAGGACTGATGCTGAAGCTCCAATATTTTGACCACCTGATGCAAAGAACTGACTGATTTGAAAAGACCCTGTTGCTGGGAAAGATTGAAGGCAGGATGAGAAGGGGATGACAGAGGACGAGATGGTTGGATAGCATCACTGGCTCAATGGACATGAGTTTGAGAAAACTCTGGGAGATGGTGAAGGACGGGGAAGCCTAGTGTGCTGCAGTCCCATGGGATCACAGAGTCAGACACTACTGAGCAACTGAACAACAAGCCCAATATAAAATAAAAAGTTTTTATCTTTTTTTTAAATAAGAAGTTTTAAAAGAAGAGTCTTCTCAGGATGCATACACATTCTGCCTCTTTTCACCATGCCTTAGTTCCAAAGGGAAGTCACCTGTGAAGCTGTCTCATTGGCAGAGTCTATGGGCTGTTGGGCCCCACAGTGGCAAGAGAGCTTGGGCATCACGTTAGCTTTGCAGCCTCTCTGTACAGGTGAGCCAATTGCTGTATTTGCCACAGTTCCAAACTGCAGGAAATGCCTCTTCAGATACATATGCCACCACTGCTAGGTGTAAAAGGACAGAATATCTGATTTTCCCTTCCTTGGCTACATGTGGTCTGTTTGGATAGACTTGCATAGTGATTACAGTAACTAGCGTTACTAGTGTTGCACCAGAGTTCCTAGTTGTTAGTTTTAGTAGTAGTGTAAGTCATATTGCTGGTGACTGATAAAACTTAGGCAATATCTGCCATGTCACAAAGATTTTTTTTAGCTTGAAATTATCCCTGGTGGCTCAGATGGTAAAGTGTCTGCCTGCAATGCAGGAGACCTGGGTTCGATCCCTGGGTTGGGAAGATCCCCTGGAGAAGAAAATGGCAATCCACTCCAGTACACTTACCTGGAAAATTCCATGGACAGAGGAGGCTTTAGACTACAGTCCATGGGGTCGCATAGAGTTGGACATGACTGAGGGACTTCACTTCACTTCATTAATATTTTGAGTAATATTAGAAAAGGAACAGCTATCATTCAACAGGGAGAAGTTCAGTGATGGTGGAATCCAGGCCTAGAGGACAGTATTTCATTTTCCCCATGAAGGATGGTAAATTAAAGTATTGTCTTGGTCATCCATTACTTTAGCATTGGTTGTTCTAACCTGAACATAAGGTCAGTGAAGCAGGATGATTTTACACCATGCTTTGGCTGGCTAGCTTCCTCACTACCAGATTCTTCTGTGAGTGTTTTAACCTGACACTCCCTTTCTTCTTCTGGATAAGAATAGTCATTTATACGGGAGTAACTAGACATGGTACTTCAAAAAGAAGGTCAGTATTTGGAAGTTGGGCAGATTTCGGGTCAAGTCTTCATTTCACCATTTGCCTGATTTACATATTGGGTGGAATTGACCTTTCTGCTATGAAGAATGGAATTAATAGTATCCTCCCCACAACATTTGTTGTAAGATACTGTTCAGCTGGCCCACAGCCAGCACCCTGTGGTGGGCTGCAGCTGTTGATGTGGTGACATCACCAGTACCAGCAGGGCCTGAAGGGTCCTCGGTCTTCTCATCTCCTGATTTTCTCACCTGTGGTCCTGGGTCCCACAAACGTTGCTTCCTTTTTGTGCTTTTGGGCTTTCTGCTGCCCTTCAAGTGTTCCTGGACTCTTCTTAGACTGTCTTTCCTCTCAGGGAAAGATCTCTGTGAATGGTTAGTAGGCATCAGAGCCATCCTGGGGTCACTAGAAGTCATGATAGCTTTTTATTTGTCATCTAGACATCAAGTGCTCTTTCTGAGGCTGGAAAGGTTGGTGGCACTCCCCACCCCTTAATTAGATTACTGATTCCATTTCAATTATGGTTTTTAGCTAAACTTGCCTTAATTCCACTGCATTTGTTTTCTTTTTCTTGACTTCATGTTTCCTTTGACTCCCAGCGGTACCTAAATTAAAGTGAGTGACCCTAGCTGGGACCTTATTATTAATAGCCTCTATTTTTAGTGACGCCTCCAGAATGGCCAAATTTTAGTGGAGTTTTAGGGTAAATATAAGAAATAATAAATGAAAGATCATTCCATACCATTGTGTGTCATGTGAGTTTCCATAAATGTTCCTCATTTGGATTTTGGTTGTCATTTGTTCTTTCTTTCTTAGAGTTTATTTGACCCCTATGTGCAGCAGACTTGACTTTCCCCAGCCCTTGGTTTTTGTGTGTGTGTGTGTGTGTGTGTGTGTGTGTGTGTGGGTATCTGGGTCTGTCTGTCTGTCCCTGGGCAAGCCCACTGCCCCACTATATTTGAGTTTACTATTAGTACACCATGGGCAGTGTGCCCCACACCTTAAATAAAGTGGCATCAAGTCCTATTGTGGCATGTGATAGAGGGAACCACTTTGTACTTGATTGTAAGCAACTGTGTTTCCCTTCTTCCACTTTAATATCTAACCTCAAGGACCTTGACCTTGAACTGCTAATTACTTTGTGCAGACCCTCTCTGACATTTTGAAGCGTTTGCCAGGGGTTTTAGTCACATGCTTAACACTTCTGTACATCTGAAGATTTGAGTCTGTCAGATAATAGGTTGGTCTATTGTCCCCTCATCTAACTGATACATTGGTTCATTCAGTAAGCACTCATTGACTGTCTGTAGAGTACTCGGCATTCTGCTGGATGCTGGCAGCAGGACTGTTGGCAGGCTGAGGATGGAAAATGTAATATAATTGGTGCAGAGGATTAAAGATAGAGATGACAAAGATATCTTTAATGTCTAGTAAGGAGTTTGGATGTTTCTTAAAAACAGGGATTAAAGGATTTAAGATGAGTGGGATCTTTAGGACGTGGAGTATGTGTTTAGGGGCAGTAAGAACAGAAGTGAGAAGCCCAGTTGGGATGATTTTGGACTAATTTGGGCAGAAGACGATTGTATTCTAGAGCTGGAGAAGAGGACAGTGTTGAGAGACACTTAGGAGCTGAAGTTTTCAGTCGTCAGGTGAGTGGATGTGGCAGCAGAGGACAGGTGCCTGTCAAGGATGACTCTTTCACTTCCGACTTTGACAGCTGGGTGGTTGCTGGTGCCACTGGCATATTGAGTGCAGCACTTTCACAGCATCCTCTTTTAGGACTTGAAAAAGCTCAGCTGGAATTCCATCACCTCCGCTAGCTTTGTTCACAGTGATGCTTCCTAAGGCCCACTTGACTTCACACTCTAGGATTTCTGGCTCTAGGTGAGTGATCACACCATTGTGGTTATCTGGGTCATGAAGATCTTTTTTGTATTGCTCTTCTGTGTATTCTTCCCACCTCTTCTTAATATCTTCTGCTTCTGTTAGGTCCATACCATTTCTGTCCTTTATTGTGCCCATCTTTGCATGAAATGTTCCCTT
>NW_011494718.1:12416948-12417221 GCF_000754665.1 Bison bison bison
GCATAGACTTGGATGACTGTGATATTGAATGGTTTGCCTTGGAAATGAACAGAGATCATTCTGTCATTTTTGAGATTGCACCCAAGTACTGTATTTCAGACTCTCTTGTTGACTATGAGGGCTACTCCGTTTCTTCTGAGGGATTCTTGCCCACAATAGTAGATATTATGGTCATCTGAATTAAATTCTGGAGAAGGCAATGGCACCCCACTGCAGTACTCTTGCCTGGAAAATCCCATGGGCAGAGGAGCCTGGTAGGCTGCAGTCCATGGG
>NW_011494718.1:12417321-12443610 GCF_000754665.1 Bison bison bison
CCCTTGGTATCTCTGATTTTCTTGAAGAGATCTCTAGTCTTTCCCATTCTGTTGTTTTCCTCTGTTTCTTTGCATTGGTCACTGAGGAAGGCTTTCTTCTGTCTCCTTGCTATTCTTTGAAACTCTGCGTTCAGATGAGTATATCTTTCCTTTTCTCCTTTGCCTTTAACTTCTCTTCTTTTCTCAGCTATTTTTGAGGCCTCTCCAGACAGCTATTTTGCCTTTGTGCATTCATTTTTCTTAGGGATGATCTTGATCCCTGTCCCCTGTACAGTGTCATGAACCTCCATCCATTGTTCTTCAGGCACTCTATCTATCAGATCTAATCCCTTGAATCTCTTTGTCACTTCCACTGTATAATCATAAGGGATTTGATTAGGTCATACCTGAATGGTCCAGTGGTTTTCCCTACTTTCTTCAATTTCAGTCTGAATTTGGCAATAAGGAGTTCATGGTCTGAGCCACAGTCAGCTCCTGGTCTTGTTTTTGATGACTGTATAGAGCTCCTCCATCTTTGGCTGCAAAGCATATAATCAGCCTGATTTCGGTGTTGACCATCTGGTGATGTCTATGTAGAGCTGTCTCATCTGTTGTTGGAAGAGGGTGTTTGCTATGACCAGTGCATTCTCTTGGCTACAGTCTGTTAGCCTTTGCCCTGCTACATTTTGTGCTTTAAGGCCGAACTTGCTTGTTACTCCAGGTATCTCTTGACTTACTACTTTTGCATTCCAGTCCCCTCTGATGAAAAGGACATCTTTTTTTTTTGGTATTAGTTCTAGAAGGTCTTGTAGGTCATCATAAAACTATTCAACTTCAGCTTCTTCAGCATTACTGGTTGGGGCATAGACTTGGATGACTGTGATATTGAATGGTTTGCCTTGGAAATGAACAGAGATCATTCTGTCATTTTTGAGATTGCACCCAAGTACTGTATTTCAGACTCTCTTGTTGACTATGAGGGCTACTCCGTTTCTTCTGAGGGATTCTTGCCCACAATAGTAGATATTATGGTCATCTGAATTAAATTCTGGAGAAGGCAATGGCACCCCACTGCAGTACTCTTGCCTGGAAAATCCCATGGGCAGAGGAGCCTGGTAGGCTGCAGTCCATGGGGTCGCTAAGAGTCGGACATGACTGAGCAACTTCCCTTTCACTTTTCACTTTCATGCATTGGAGAAGGAAATGGCAACCCACTCCAGTGTTCTTGCCAGGAGAATCCCAGGGACGGGGGAGTCTGGTGGGCTGCCATCTATGGGGTCGCACAGAGTTGGACACAACTGAAGTGACTTAGCATCAGAATTAAATTCACCCATTCCAGTCCATTTTAGTTCACTGATTCCTAAAATGTCAATGTTCACTCTTGCCATCTCCTGTTTGACCACTTCCAATTTACCTTGACTCATGGATCTAATATTCCAGCTGATCTATTTCAAGTAGCAAAAGATGATGCTGTGAAAGTGCTGCACTCAATATGCCAGCAAATCTGGAAAACTCAGCAGTGGCCACAGGACTGGAAAAGGTCAGTTTTCATTCCAATCCCAAAGAAAGGCAATGCCAAAGAATGCTCAAACTACGGCACAATTGCACTCATCTCACATGCTAGCCAAGCCAGGCTTCAAAAGTATGCGAACCGAGAACTTCCAGATGTTCAAGCTGGATTTAGAAAAGGCAGAGGAACCAGAGATCAAATTGCCAACATCCATTGGATCATAGAAAAATAAGAGAGTTCCAGAAAAACATCTACTTCTGCTTTATTGACTATGCCAAAGCCGTTGACTGTGTGGATCACAACAAGCTGTGGAAAATTCTTAAGGAGATGAGAATACCAGATGACCTGACTTGCCTCTTGAGAAATCTGAATGCAGGTCAAGAAGCAACAGTTAGAACTGGACATGAAACAACAGACTGGTTCCAAATTGGGGAAAGAATATGTCAAGGCTGTATATGTCACCCTGTATTTAATGTATATGCAGAGTACATCATGCAAAATGCCAGGCTGGATGAGGCACAAGTTGGAATCAAGATTGCTGGGAGAAATATCAATAACCTCAGCTTTGCAGATGACACCACCCTTAAGGCAGAAAGCTTAGAGGAACCAAAGAGCTTCTTGATGAAAGTGAAAGAGAAGAGTGAAAAAGCTGGCTTAAAACTCAACATTCAGAAAACTAAAATCATGGCATCCAGCCCCATCACTTTATGGCAAATAGATGGGGGAACAGTGGAAACAGTGACAGACTTTATATTTTTGGGCTCCAAAATCACTGAAGATTGTGTCTGCAGCCATGAAATTAAAAGACGCTTGTTCCTTGGAAGAAAAGCTATGACCAACCTAGACAGCATTTAAAAAACAGAGACTTTAATTTGCCAACAAAGGTCTGTCTAGTCAAAGCTATGGTTTTTCCAGTAGTTGGGTATGGATGTGAGAGCTGGATGATAAAGAAAGCTGAGTGCCAAAGAATTGATACTTTTGAACTGTGGTGTTAGAGAAGACTCTTGAAAGTCTCTTGCACTGCAAAGAGATCAAACCAGTCAATCCTAAATGAAATCAGTCCTGAATATTCATTGGAAGGACTGATGCTGAAGCTGAACCTCCAACCCTTTGACCACCTGAAGTGAAGAACTGACTCATTGGAAAAGACCCTGATGCTGGGAAAGATTGAAAGCAGGAGGAGAAGAAGATGACAGAGGATGAGATTATTGGATGGCATGACCGACTCGATGGATGTGAGTTTGAGCAAGCTCCGGGAGTTGGTGATAGATGAGGAGGCCTGGCATGTTGCCATTCATGGGGCCACAGAGTCGGACATGACTGAGCAACTGAACTGAATTGCTGCCAGTGAGATCAGAAACCCAGGGGCGGGGGGTAGCATAAATGTTGGTGATTTTGTTGATAGCATCAATTTGATATGGTGAAAGATCTTGGGGAAATGTGATGACATCATGGATCAGGAGAACACAGGGAGGCCTGGCCTCTCTCTACAGATCTGGTGATTTCAAGTCCTAAGAGCAGATAAGATCCACCAGGCAAAGGTGTGGAAGAGGAGGAGGAGGAAGAGGAGACTCAAGGATCATGAGGTTTAGGCAAGGTAGAGAGCCTCCAGAGGAGACAGAGAGGGAGGAGGTCAGAGATGGGAGGTCTACTAGAGCACCCACTGGTGTCCAGCGCTGTGCAGGGGGGCAGACTGGACAGGGAAGGCCTATGTTATCAGCAGGGAAGAGATGTGAAAAGTGGCCAGAATGGGTTCCGGTGGAGTACTGGGCAGAAACCAGAAGATGAGCAATTAGAGGTCTTTCAGTGTACCCTGAGAACCCTTGCAGGGACTGTGCCTGTTGGGGGAGGACAGAGGCAGTGTGGGAGCCCTGAGGGCTTGTGAGCATGCAGGAGCGGGGCGGTGGGGGTGGGTGTTTCTTTGCTTTAGAGGTGGAGGAAAAGTTAGTAGAAAGGAATGCTCATCTGGACTAGCTTCCTTTCTGAGCTTACTGCAAAAAAAAAAAAAAAAAAAACTTTGTAATTTTTTAGAAACAATCACAAACTTAAAGAAATACTTGAAAGTACAGCACAAAGAATGATTCCCTGAACCATCTGATTTTAAGTTGCCTACCTAATGCAGAGTCATCCCCGGTTACTTTTATTTGAGCAGGTGTTTCCTAGAAAAGGCCATCCTTGAACTAACCACAGTGCAGTCATCACAATTACTGCCATCTAATCCTCAGATGCCCTTCAAGTTGCACCACAAATGTCCCTTTCACGTTCTTTATAGCAAGAGAACCAAACGCAGAATCATTCATTGTGACTACTTGTCACGTGTCTTTTATGTGTCCTTTGTCTTCCTTAGTTTCAATGGTCCATGAGCCTCTTCTGGACTTTGATGACTGTGACACTATTGCAGCTGAAAAGACTATTAGTTTGTAGCTTATCTTTCAATGTTACGGTCTTATCTCATGGATAAATTGAAGTTGTGCATCTTTGGTCAAGAATATCACAAGAATGATGCTGTTCGTTTTGTGTCCTGTCACTGGACTTCCCAGGTGGCTCAGTGGTAAAGAACCTGCCTGCCAGTGCAGGAGATGTAGGAGACTCAAGTTCGATTCCTGTGTTGGGAAGATCCTGGAGAAGGGAATGGCAACCCACTCCAGTATTCTTGCCTGGGAAATGCTATGGACAGAGGAGCCTGGTGGGCTACAGTTCATGGGGTCACAAAGGTTTGGACATGACTGAGCACACACACATGTGGTACACAATCTAGTTTTGTCCCATTACTGATGATGTTCGTGTCATCACATGATTGAGGTTGTGTTGGCTAGATTTTACTCCTGTAAAGGTTTTGATTGTTGTTTTGTTTTTCTCTGTTCTATTCAAAGTCAATGAATAACGACTTTGTTGGGAGATACTTGGAAACTGTGTAACTATTCCACTTCTTATCAAATTTTCATTTTGTTTATTCATTTATTTATTTTGGTAGGGACTAATGTTTCATATTTTATTCAGCAAGACATAATCTGTAACTATTATTTTTCTGTTCACATTGTTCTTGATGTGACCAGTGGGAGCCCATTCGAATTTGTTCCTGTGGCCTTTTGATGCATCATCGTTCTTTGAGCAATTCTTTACTTTCTAATAGAAAAAGAAATGCCGGGTTCATCTTATATTTCCCCTTTTCCAGCCATTTCTCCAAGGAGCTTTGGTAGCTTTTATTAGAAAAAAGGTGATTTGAAGCCAATATCTGGGCACTGAGAGTGCTCTTTGCTACTGGGGTATCATCCATCCCAGGCTTCCTCAGTGGTTCTTGATATTTACAGTATTGTGATTTATAAAGCCAGAGTGAACATAGAATTAGCAAATACTGAACCATTGCTCCTTGGGGAAATACAGGGTTGGGTTCTTGCCAGCCTCAGGTCACAACATCTTTGTTAAGTAATCCGTATGTAACCATGTATTTGTGTGTTTCTGTTTAAAGACAATGTATTTAATATATATTGTTGATTCATTTACATTGAACTCTTGGCCAACAGCAGTTTTCCCCATGAGGCACATTGCAGCATCCATGTGCTTAGGAACACAAGACAGGTCATCACTACGCTTGGGGCCGTTTTAAGCAGTGTAAATACCAAGCAAACCACAGAAAATGCAAAGAACATGGCACTAAATAGACCACAATAAGGACATGTTCACAGTGTGAGAGCTGAAACAAGACGGCAGGGCACTGCCTTCTTGAATCTCAGCTGGGAAAATGTATATCATGTCACTCAGAATTTTTCCTACTCTACATGTGTCCAAGAATAACCAGGAAACTGCTGCAGGTATCAAGTTTAGGGTTACAAGTAAACTTTCCTGAGTAAATGGATTCAGAAATATGGAATCAGTAAAGGGTGAAGAGTGTATGTGTGTGTGTGTGTACGTATATTCGCTTTGCCAGTACTACGGCTTTGTGTGTCTGTGTATTACAGACATACAGAACAGTATATCTGTCTGCCTGTCTGTCTTGAAAACCTGCCTGTCTATCTTGAAAACTGACACTTGTGCTTTAAATTCCAGTGTAACACCATGGGGTTCCTTCTAGTTTCCCTTTGTTCTGAGCACCATGGTACCCCCTCCCATTCCCATTACTGGCACGTGTTTTGTTCTTTCACACCTAATGAGTTTAAGGCCGAATTTTTCAGAAAGGAAAGGGTGAGTGGTATGATTGCATCTTACGATCACATGTATAATGTATTATGTCACTTTAGGATAGGCTGATATTGAATGAAATAATGTCATTTGCAACAACATGGATGGACCCTGGAGATTATCATACTAAGTGAAATAAGTCAGAGAAAGATAAATATCATATTTCATTCATACGTGGAAGCTAATTTTTTTTAAAAAAATAAAAGAAATGCACTTATTTACAAAACAGAAACAGGCTTATAGATATCGAAAACAAACTTATGGTTACCAAGGGGGAATATGGTGGGGCTGGGGGAAGGAATAAATCAGAACCTTGGGATGAACACACAGATACACTATTATATATAAGATACATAACCAACAAGGACCTACTGCATATCACATGGAACTCTACTCAGAATCCTGGGATAACCTATATGAGAAAAGAATCTGAAAAAGAATGAAAGTATATATATCTATAGCTGAATCTCTTTGCTGTACAAATGAAACTGACACAACATTCTAAATCAACTATTCTCTAAAAAACAATAGGCTGATATTAAAATATTTATAAAGCCTCCTTGTTTTCTCATAATTTGAAATAACGCAAGTATCATCCAGTTTAAGGACAGATTAAAGTTTCAAAGCTGTTGAGTCCCAGGAAATGAAAACTGACTTTATGCTATTGACTTGTGGCAGTGCCATGCTATCTGGTAAACAGAGCACTCACTGTTGTTTTTTAGATCGGGTGTAAATGGTGGGGCTTTGCCAAGTGTGCCAGACCCTCAGGAGTATGTCCCTGCCTGGTAGATTCACCCTCGTGGAGGTGTGTGCCTCTCTTGATAAACATTGAGTCCCTGGAGAGCATGGATCAGGTCTGAGTTTCTCATCACTGTCACCAGAGTTTGGCATATATGAAGTGAGTGGTGAATGTTTGTGTTTGACCACATGCTACCAACTGGCTGCCCACTGTAATGTTCTTGCCCCCTTTTCTTCAGTCTCTCTGCCATGACTTTCCTTCCTACAGGAAGCCTTCCAGGCCTTCACTAACCAGAGGGATTATTCTTGCAAGAGTTTCTGAAGGCTCTGGAGAGTTTTTATAACCTAGTAACTAAACATCAGCTTTGGAGTCAAACAGAGCTGCACTGGATTCCTGACTCTACCACTTACCAGCTACATGGGTAGATGCAAGTAGCGAAACTCTCCCCAATCCGTTTAACAATCTATAAAATGGAGGTGAGCAATGCCTGCCTCATGTGATTCTGCGTAGGAGTAAAGGAGGCAGCATTTTGGGAGGACTTGACGTGTGGCTGCACTTAGTGTGAGCAAAGGTGCTGGTGGTGAATAGCTAGTGACCGGCCCGGAGTGCGTCATGGTTGTTTCCGGGGCATAGGCACTTTCCCCAAGTGCATGATAAACTGCAGCCTGGCCTAGAGACCCCCCTTCTGTTTCTGCCTTCTTTTTTAAACAAATATTTGTTTATTTTCAGTTGTGCTGGGTCTTTGTTGCTGTGCACAGGCTTTCTCTAGTTGTGGTGAGCTGCTCTTTGTTGTGGGGCATGGTGTCTCATTTCGTGACTTCTCTTGCTGCAGAGCACAGGCTCTAGGCCACAGGCTTAAGTAGTTGCAGCTCATGGGCTCAGTAATCATGGTTCAGGGACCAGTTACTCCGTGACATGTGGAATCTTCCCGGACCAGGGATCAAACCCATGTCCCTTACGTTGGCAGGCAGATTCTTATCCACTGTACCACCAGGAAAGTCCCTGTTTCCTACTTCTTGTTTGTGTCTAACTACTGCCTAACGTCCTATCCCCCAACCCCAGCAGCGTGCTGTGCACTCAGTAGGTATTAAAAATCCAATTTGTCATCGAACAATCCTCCTTCTCTTGAAGACCCTTTTACCCGGAGTTAATCTCTATAGTAGAACTGTTTCCTTTTGTTGTGTCAGTACTGGGGAGATGCTGATTATTTTTTCTAACCTTTCTTTTCCTTTTGATGATGAATCAAAATTCTCTATCACATGGTCGATATCACAGTCTGCCACTGCTAGAAAGGGCCGTTTTCCTTGCTTTCTCTTTAATGCAGCTACTGTCCTCAATCCCTGCTGGACTCCTAGGCTCTCCTTAGACAAAGAAGTGGCTGTACAATTACCCTCTGTTTTCACCCATTAGAATAATGGCTACAAATGCCAGGAAGTTCTTAAAATACAACACATTGCTGACCTGGTTATCTTCCAGCCCTGGGTCTTTATGGTCAGGCCTTTCAGTAACGGGACAGCAGTCTGACACACAGTGGCTAATGAGTCTGTCTGCTCAGGAGGTTTTATTTATTTATTTATTTATTTTCTTTTTTTCTTCTTTGCACCAGAAAAGCACTGTTACAAAGTAAGCCATGTTCCTTGAAATAATACTTTCTCACAGCTTAGGACCAACTTTTGCATTTACTCAGTGAGGTGCTGGACTGAATTAATCAATATCCACTCTGTCATTGCTGTGCTGATTTTATATTATGTAGAAATGTTGGTATTGTAAGAATTGAGCATTTGTTCTGCTCAAAATAATATTCCAGGGCTTCTTTCTCAATCTGTTCCTGAAAGACTTGAAATCAGTTGTTTCTGAGGTAGAACTGAAAAGAAATATTAGGAATCATTCATAGCTTTGTAAAATAAAAAACTGAGGGGCTTTCCTGGTGGTCCAGTGGCTAAGACACCATACTTGCAATGCAGGGGGCCTGGGTTCGATCCCTAGTCAGGGAGCTAGATCCCACATGCCACAACTAAAGATCTTGCATGCCACAACTAAGACCCAGCACAGCTAAATAAATAAGTACTAAAAAAGATGAATAGCCAACATTCAGGAATGTGTAGATGATAGCTAGGGATTCTGGGATACAGATAGTAGTTAAGAGCTAAAGCTCAGTGCTCAGATTTCTGAGTTCAGATTCTGACTCTGCCATTCATTAGCTCTGTGATCATGTATAATTTATTTGTTGTCTTTTCCCCATACTTAAATCACTTATAAGATGGGTTTAATGGTTTAACTTTAGTCCTTGGCTTATTAGGGCTTTCTAGGTGGCAGTGGCACCCCACTCCAGTACTTTTTGCCTGGAAAATCCCGTGGATGGAGGAGCCTGGTGGGCTGCCGTCTCTGGGGTTGCACAGAGTCGGACACGACTGAAGTGACTTAGCAGCAACAGGTGGCAGTAGTAGTAAAGAACCGGCTTGCCAGTGCAGGAGATGTAAGACACACAGGTTCAGTCACTGGGTCAGGAAGATCCTGGAGAGGAGGGCATGGCAACCCATGTTAGTATTCTTGCCTGGAGCATCCCATGGACAGAGGAGCCTGGTGGGCTATAGTCCATAGGGGTCTCAAAGATTTGAACACGACTGAAGTGACTTAGCACGCACACACACTTAGCTTTGTCTGGTCATAGAGTATTTACAAGATGGAATGCATAGAATCAAGCATATGGTAAACACTCAATAGATGTATATTGTTATCAATGTACTTTTTTTTTTCATTATCATCTGTATTATAGGGAGAGGGTAGAAATTAAAAATTCCCACTCATAATTAATTAGGATGGTCACCTAATACTCTAATGCCTTAAAAGTAGACTCAGCTGTGTATAGTGTGTATTTCATAAACAAGGGGTCCCGTGTCCTACAAAACATACATACAGCTGACATGGAGCAGGTGGGACTCATACACATTAAGGGTAGGAATGTGAAATCCCCAATCCCTCCCAGCATCAGAGTCTTTTCCAATGGGTCACACTTCACATGAGGTGGCCAAAGTACTGGAGTTTCAGCTTCAGCATCATTCCCTCCAAAGAAACCCCAGGGCTGATCTCCTTCAGAATGGACTGGTTGGATCTCCTTGCAGTCCAAGAGACTCTCAAGAGTCTTCTCTAACACCACAGTTCAAAAGCGTCAATTCTTCGGCGCTCAGCCTTCTTCACAGTCCAGCTCTCACATCCATACATGACCACAGGAAAAACCATAGCCTTGACTAGACGGACCTTTGTTGGCAAAGTAATGTCTCTGCTTTTGAATATGCTATCTAGGTTGGTCATAACTTTCTTTCCAAGGAGTAAGCGTCTTTTAATTTCATGGCTGCAGTCACCATCTGCAGTGATTATGGAGCCCAAAAAAATAAAGTCTGACACTGTTTCCACTGTTTCCCCATCTATTTCCCATGAAGTGATGGGACTCATTTTCTTAGAAAGCACTTAATAAATAATGACTTTTTCAGAAGAGCAGTGCAGAAGTGACATGTTCCTCTCTGTGGCCTATATGGCCTGTGCCATCTGGACTGGGTCTGGCAGGTGAGAAGGTGTCACCCCAGTGTGCATCTTCAGGAAGGTTTTAAAGTTTTTGTTGTTGTTTTATGTAGACCATTTTTCAAGTCTTTATTGAATTTGTTACAAGATTGCTTCTGTTTTATGTTTTGGTTTTTTTTAGCTACCCAACCAGGGATCAAACCCACACTCTCCTGCATTGGAAGGCAAAGTCTTAGCCACAGAAAAGTCCCCTCAGGAAGGTTTTTTAACCTAAGGGGACAAGGCTGTGGTATGCCACATGCTCATAAAATGTCCTGACTGGAGTTTGGATTTAACTGTAAGGCTTCATGGGCTCAGATTGTTTGGACTGTGAGTTTATACATCACAGTGCACAGGCATTCTCTGGAGTGAGGTCAGCGCCTTACTTCTATCCTGTCAGCTTTATGAATGTAAAGGAAACAGTGCAGCGGCTGCAACGTGTCCGGGCAGGAGGCAGAAGTTAGCCCGGCCAAGCCCACTTGCTGCGTCTGAGTTAGGCTGAGTGCAGGGCTCCGCCTGACGCTGTTGGCAGTGATGCGATGGCCATCCTTGATGTGCTCTCCCTTGAGGGCCATCCTTTGAAGGCCTCTCGGCGATCACTTCCTGGTGTTGGCTTCACAGTCTGCTCTCTCTCCCTGAGCTGAGTGACGCCGACGCTTCACCTCCCTGATCTAATATGCTGAGGTATCCACTTACCATCGATTGCACATTTATAAAGAGCTATTAGCAGAGTTGCAGAGAGAAGAAACACAACCGAAACAGAAGCAGGAGACACACTCGCTGCTCTGCCTTTGTCACGCTTCTGTGAGCAGCCTGGCGTGGGCTGTCACACCTGAGTCCTGGAGGCCGCCTGGCACGGCCATGGCCCTCGAAGCCTCCTCACACCTCTGACTGCTGAACTGTTTAAAGTGCCTGTCACTCTGAGTGGTGCTCCTTTGAGGTTTCTGTTCATTGCGGTTTTAGCAACATCTAAATCAGGGGCATAGAGGAGGGAGAAAGATTGTAGTGCTGAAGATGTAAAGGAAGAAATGTATACCTTTTACTACCGAGTGAAAACAGATGCTGTCGCATTTAAAGTATGGACTAGGAAGCAGGCTTTGTCATCAGCCGGATGAAAAGTCCTTTCTTAAAAGAAAGGAGAATCGTAAAGGAGGTTGATGATCCATGCTGGTTCATCTCTCCGTTGCTGTTTAAGATACACATTTCCTCCTTCAGTAACAGCAGAGAGGGCCATAGTCACCCAAGACCTGGGCAAACAGTTCTACAGAGTTTCATTGAATTTGAACTGGAATTTGAACGTTTTCTCCTATTCCTTTATTCCACCTTTTGTTTAGATACTCTGATAGGTCTATGTCCGTCTTCATCAATGATTTCTTGGTACAGATTTGAAAAGTTTTCTTTTTTTTTTTTTTTAATTTCCTGCTTACTGACATTCTTTTTTTCAGATATATTCAGACATGTACATTGACTATCACATTCCTGCATACTTTTTTTTTTGGCACACAGCATGTGGGATCTTAGTTCCCCAGCCAGGGGTCGAACCCCCATCCTCTGCAGTGTAAGCATGAAGTCTTAATCACTAGACCACCAGGGAAGTCTTGGGAAAGTTTTTATTCCATTCTTCTCATCCCTCTTTCCAGTCTTCCCTGCTACTCCTAGGTCACAAAGGGAGGCTCTCAGACATTGGAGCCTGTTACTGTGAGGTGATTACTGAGACCATGGACCCTAGTGTTGACGGAAGACCCTGTAGGAACTCCCAGCTAGAGGACTGGGAGTGACTGTTCCGAACTGGTTGTGTATTAAAATACTCCCGTGTGCTCTAAAGAGGGGCTCAGAGGCATAGACTCTCCCACTGTAGCCAGGGTACTGGCTCACCAGGACTGCATGTTGAAGGCAGCCCAAGTCTCTGTTCACCCGCAGGAGGAACCAGGGAGAGCAGCAAGCTTGGAGAATTAGTCATTCAACCGTCTTCCTCTTGGAAACACTTTTATGGTACAATGAAGGTGGTTATTCCTGAAAACTGGAGAGCTTGCAATGGTGAAGGAGTTTCCTGAAGCTTTCTAGATTGTTTCTCCTGATGTGTTAGTTTTCAGAGTGAAATGTAATGCTGAAGATGTTGAACACCTTTTCCAGCTTTCTATGTAGAGAATAAAGTTTCAGTTAGAAAATATGCATTGTTAAAATGACTTCTAAAGTTTCGATTAATCCTACAAGTTAGACTCACAGCATAGAAGCTAGTTTAGAGGATTGAACAACTGTGCTTTTTAATTTTTGCAGAGCAACTTGGAGAAGCAAAGGAAGCATTTCTAACTGGCCTATACTGTGCTCTGCTTTCTTTTTCCAAGTTTGGATTAAGTTATGTTGCTTGGATGCTGAGATGTTTGATTCTTAGATGAGGGTAGCAATGAGTCTAGGTGAGAGTGTGGTGTGTATTGTCCACAGTCTTCCTTGGGTTGGAGGCGGAGAAGGAAGCAGAGCTGCAGTGTTTTTCTTCCCCCTGAAAAATGTCATATAATTTCCACGTTTGGCTCTGACGACACAGCTCTCTATCCCCTTAAAGAAGAGTGAGAGAGAAGTATGGAAGCTCTTGGTGTGGGCTTACTCATAGTTGTGGCTTTTCTTAGCTTAACTTCAGTTTATCTCCTTCGATGAGTCACTCACATACCCTATTATCCAGCTCTAATGGCTTTAAATATAGTCTTTGTTTTCCTATTTCTGCAGAACGCGTCTTTATTAATGTATTTCTTTATTTGGCTGCATCGGGTCTTAGTTGTGCCATGTAGGGGCTTCTGCTGTGGTGCTCAGACTCTCTAGTTGTGGTGTGAGCTTGGTTGCTCCACGGCATGTGGGATCTTAGTTCATTGACCACGGATCAAACCCTTGTCCCCTGCATTATAAACCAGATTCTTAACCATTGGACCACCAGGGAAGTCCCAGAAAGTGTTATTTTTATATCAAGCTAATCCTTGCCATAGGAGTCCAACTGGACTTTTCATTAATAACTGTAGTGGGTTGAATAATATCCCCTCCAAATTCATGTCTACCTGAAACCCCAGTGTGGGACCCAGTTTGGAAATATTCAGTGTAGATACAATTGCTTAAAGATAGAGGTGTGATTGTACTGGGTTAATCTGATGACTGGCATCCTTATATAAAGAGGAGAGGACACAGAGAGATACACAGAGAAGGGTGACTTATGTGGAGATGGAACCTTCGGAAAGCTCCAAGAAATAAGGAGTGATTCTCCCTAGAGTCAGCTTGGGCTTTCCTGGTGACTCAGATGGTAAAGAATCTGCCTGCAATGCAGGAGATCCAGGCTTGATTCCTGGATTGGAAAGATCCCCTGGAGAAGGGAATGGCTACCCACTCCAATATTCTTCCCTGGAAAAATCCATGGATAGAGGAGCTTGGCAGGCTGTATGTATAGTCCATAGGGTTGCAAAGAGTGGGACACCACTGTGCAAATAACACTCCCTAGAGTCATCCTGAAGAGGGTGACCCGCCAGAGACTCTTGATTCCAGACCTCTGGCTTCTGTAGCTATAAGAAAATAAAGTCCAGTTGTTTGAAGACACCCATTGTATGGTAATTGTGAAGAGTCAGACACTGAAGTGACTGAGCCCACATGCATGCACATGGCAGCTCTAGGGAATTAATGTAACAGCCACTACAAAATGGCATAGTTTGAAGGCCATCCTCTTACTGACCTTCAGCTTGAGGTGCTGTGAGGTGAGCAAGGTTTTAAATTGTGATTATACTCAGTGTTTATACTCAGTGCAGTGAAATTTTCCATGTACAGGAAGCTGCTGTGTCTGGTAAGCCTTCCATTTTAATTTGGTCAATGTGTTGTAAAAGGCGACTTACTGGAATCCTGTGCCACTTGAAGGAGCTCCCGTGGACTTTTTAAATCTTAATTTGTAGGAAGTGGTCTGTGGGGCTAGATGGCTGTTGCCTTTGCTATTCCACCACGGTGATTTTTCAAATTCCTTAAACCTGCTTGTGTAGCAAGTTGGGACTTAAGGAATAAGAAATCGATTGTGTCTTTTAAGGATGTATTTGTTCACACCTTCAGTGCTCAAGGACTGGGGTTGGGGTGTCAACAAACAAGATGGAAACGCTACAAAGGATGCAAGATTGCCCTCTGTGACGGGATCCTCTTGAATGTCCACTGGGAAGCACAGCATTGGGAGCACAATCTGCTGCCCCACATGTTATCATCAGGAGAAAGGGAAGTCGATATGCAGTTACTGAAAGCAGTGTCTTTGAAGGGAGTTGTGACTCTTGATCAATAGAGATAAAAATGCAGCATCTTGAGGACATTGATTCAGCCTCCCTGTGTGTGGTACCCCTAGGCCCATATTCCCAAGTGTGTTCTGGAAGCATAAATCAAGGTGAGTCAAGTCCTCAGGCTGCGGAACTCGATTGTGCAGCAGTGATATGTTCCCCTGGAGTGGTGATGGAAGTGGCAAAGTGTCTGAGAAACATCCCCAAGAGCCTGCAGCCTTGCGCTTCCACGTGATGTTCTTTGGCTTGATTTCTTGCAACAGGAGCCCTCTCATTTGCTCTGAAGGGCTCCCTGACCATTAAGAATTGGCCCAATGGAAAAGTCTCTCTTATTTTCATTATCAGATGCTCAAAAGGAAGGGCGAACTCCAGAGATTTCCCCACACAGAATTTCTAGTGATCCTACTAAGAGAGCCTCCCAACTCAGACAAGCTCAGGACATGAAGCCAATTTGGATTGGAAAATCACTCTGCTAGCTTTAGATGTCATGTATGCACATTCACGAAAACCTGGCTGCTCTCCAGAAGAAAGCATTTGCTGTCATCCTTCCCGGGAGGTGCTCCACGTGAGCCAAGCTTTTCTGGAACTGACAGGGCTAAGTGCTAGAAGGGGTGGAGAGCAAAGGGAAGGATAATAATGTCTTTCTAATATGAACTCTACTGGGCATTACTTACTCAATTTAGTCTTTAGGGTGTTCCTGTGGTTTGTAGACGTTTCTTAATGTGAAAATGATTTTTAGCCTTAATTTGGAAATTGAGGACCACAAAGTTAAAATGATTCACTCCAGGTTATACAGTTAAGTAATTATTAATAGTAGAGACTTCTTTTGGGAGCACAGAAGAAAAGAAATGGGAAAAGTATAAGTGAGTATGTATATGTATGTGTAAATACAGGGACATTTTTTTACTGATGATTTCTGATTTCAACTATTTAATTGCAACTTAGGAAGGACTCTTTCTGGTCTAGAAGGATGCAACAGGCTCCATTCAGTCTAAGGTGTAAGGTGAAGACTGCAGAGTGATATATTGTACCCATACTTATTAAGCATGTACCCCTTCCATGCACAAAAGGATGCAGAGAAAGCCCCAGTTTCTTGTTCTTCCCTTGGACCATGCAATTAAATGCAGTTAATCTGCATTAAACAATGCAGATTAAATAACATAGAATTGAATAATCTATAATTGTGTCTACTAAGGAATTTTATATATTCTGTTCTTCATTTAAAAGAAAACAGACAAGTAGCGTTTTGTAATTTGTTTTACACACATGCTCATGAGTTTTTATTTAATATATGAATTGATTTTTTGTGTGTGTCAGTGATAAAAGGGACAAAACCTTAGCCCTGCACTGTGTCATGGAAAATCCAACTTTATCTTAATGAAAGGAGATGGACTTTGGGTTTCTCTCGGGCCAGTTCTCTACCCTTAATAACCCCATAAGCTGTTCACATGACATCCATCACTGCCTAGACCGATGGCTCAGAGGCCATCGATGTTGCTCATTGTCTTGGTCTGTGTACCCTGCGCAGCTGGCCCTTAGCGCCAGCCAGTCTTCCTTACCCTAGCTGACAGTGCTAATCAGGATGATCAATATGACCTCCCCTCCAAATGGCACATCACTAAGTGGATTTTCTTTACTTAATATCCATACGGAGTGACTGTTTGAATGGACAGTGGAGATTTTAGCAAGCCCTCTGCTAATAAACCTGTGCTACAGTAGAAAGGAATTAAACATGACCATACCAGTGGGAGCAGAGCTGTTTGGGAAAGGGGGTCCCAAACCAGGTGAGTTTAGGTAAATAGTCTAGCATTTTAGAATTACTTTCCATGTGTTTTTCCACAACTAAGCATGAAGGGGGCTAATGGTTTGAACCTATGTGGAAAATCATTTGTTCTATTTTCCTCGAAAATCTCAGAGCTTTAAGTCAAAGGAAAAGTGAGCACCTCTTGTATAGTTCATCCAGAGATCTAGTGATGGTTCTGTTTACCAAAACCAAGTATGAATTTGTGAATGAGTTTTTGCTGACTGTGTTGATAAGATAGCAGTCATAAGCTCATTCTGTAGTTCATGCATGAAATACATTTATAGAATGTAAATGTATCTTACCTTAAATTTAAATCATAGCTAATCCATGCCAGCACCAGCTGAGGTCACTGTGCAGTATAGGTAGTCAGCTCTATGGCTACTGCTAATATGAATGTGGACAGGAATTCAAAGTGTAAGTTGTCTTCTAAGACTTTACTTCTTAGTGAGTTGACTGTTATCATTAGGCAGTTTTTCATTTGACATAAGACCTTTGATTTGTTTTTTTTTTTTTTTTTTGTAAGTTCATGTATTTCATTTGGGGCTGGAGATAAGGCTGAAAAGAGTAAAGTATGTGGGGACGTGTTTGCATTCATAAGAACTGTTGATTGGCCATTTCATTGAACAGGGACCCATCAAGTTCACTACTCTTGTTAGAGCTACCCTTAATTGGTTTTTTGGCTTGCGGTATTATTATTTTTCCTTTGCTGTCAACTGTATGATGGCTGAGGTCCAGAATTTCCACTGTTCCCCTAAATACAGAGGAGAGTGAGGGATTTGATATATCTGCAGGGCCCAAGAATATACGTTAAGGGTCCTACTCCAAATGGTTTCACAGTAAAGCTATGAGGGAATTTTGTTTTCTACTCAGAAGTAATACATTGCTGCTGGTTGTCAGTGGCTGGTTTAACATTCCTTAGATCCAGGAAGATTTACACTGTTGAACCTCCAATGCTTGCTCTTTGCAAATGGTCACTTTTCCATGTTTGTTCTCAAGTTTGAAAAACTTAGTGTTAGATAGTTTCTGATGGATTTAAAAGTTACTGTGACACTCAGGAAATTCTTTGCTACTCACCAGATAGAGTAAGCCACCTCTGCCCTTCTGAGCAAATCTTCTTGTCTGTAGCCCCAAGAAGGGTGTGGAGTGTTTTGATCCTGGAGAACCTAGAAGTGGGAAGGTCTCAAATGACACAGGGCATGGGAGAGTGCTATTTTGTAGCTTAGGCTCAGAAATTGGGCTGTCAAAAGGTGTAAGATTTTCTCTTTGGAGGGCAGAGAGAGGGGGAAAAAAAAAAAAACAACTATCACAGTAATGAGGGAAAAACCAAAGAAATGGATAAGCTTTGACAGTTTTCTTCTGCTGCTTTGTCAGATTGTCTTCAAGAGCTTAGAGTACTGACTTAATCCCTTAACAATCCTGTGTGTTATGTCAAAAGTGTGTGGTTGTGTGTGTGCATGTCTGTGTATGTACAGTTACATAATAAGCATAAGTACATGATGGAGTAAAGGCGAGAAGACAGCTTACTTTTTATTTTATTTTTTTTTAAAACCTAAGTATGAAAGCTAAAAACACCACATTAATGTGACATCTGTTGACCAAATAGGAAAAAAGCATCGCAACTAAGCAAGATCAGGCCTGTCTTAATTAGAAGTTGTTGCCTGGGACAGCTGGAGCATGGTGACCAGAAAATTGTTTGTACCAATAACATCTAGATGACTTGTTTTTCCTGCCACCTAAGGGAAGTGTTGTTGGGCTTTGGGGATAACTGGAAGATGTAGGAGTGTGTCTTGTCATTGTTCTGGTCAAGGCTGATGTGGGAGTATTGGGGGCAGTAGCAGGAGGATCCAACTGCAGATTGCATTGCTTGCATCCTGCAAACCATCCAGAACTCTGGGGCTTGGCTTTGCTAGCCAACATGCATATAAGCCTTCAGACTGTAACTCAGGCCTCTGACCTACTTTTCTGGTTGCGCCTGCCTAAGCGAACCCATTAGGAGAACTCTTCCTAGTTGGAACCGTGCTGATCACAACTAAAACCTTTCACAGCGTAGGGTTGTAGTGGAGCCCCCTACATTGGGTATGGTTGGGCTTTGGAGGCTGCAGTGTGAGTTGGGGATATTTCACTGTCAGAGATCATAATTGGGTGAAAGGGAAGTGGATGTAGGCAGTGGTTAAGTCTAAGAGTCTGAGAAAATGCCTTTTGCCATGAACTGGTCTTTAGCATCCGTTCTGTTAGTACGCGGTGGTGAGCCAAGAGGAAGTCACCAACTGCTGGGAACAGCTAGGCTCCTGTGCCCTGGCAAGGGCAGGGAGAGGACAGGAACTGCCACAGCATATGTTCAGGGGATTAAGGGGAGCATGGGCTGAAGCTGATGGGCAAGGAGGAATCTTAAATGGAGCCAGTTGTCTTTTTATACCATAAGATTCTTCTTTCAGATCCAGGCAATCTGGGCTTCCGTGTCACCAGCCTGGCTTGTGGACTGCACTCTGGTGATGTTATTTTGCTGGAGAAAGCAGAGATGAATGAGCAGATGGGAATGGATGCTGGACGATTATGGGCTGCTCCTGTGTGATTGTGCAGCACAGGGAGTCAGGGGATGTGGAGGCTATAGGGAGGATAGGTCTGCATTCCCCATAAAATCCATTCTCATTCTTTTCTGAAAGGTGAGCAGAGTCCACATTCTCCCATGTGCCACAAGGCGAGTTGGACAGCATGTGTCTTCCTACAGCTCTCAACCTCAAACCATTCCTCCTAATGATTTTTTGAGCATTTGGGTGATAGCACAGAAGGGTACGTGTGAGACGTTAGCACTTGTAAATACACATAAGACATTTTAATAGGAGCTGATCATGCATTTGAAGCTTTCAAAATTACTGACATTCAGATTTTCAGAGTGATAGTTCTACCTTGTATCTGCTAGAATTGTGTTCTGTAGCTTATGAAAATATGAACGATTATTTTTGTTGATTGTCATCCATTTAAACAAACAAAAACATCAAAAATAGGGGTTTGCTGCTGCTGCTAAGTCGCTTCAGTCATGTCCGACTCTGTGCGAACCCATAGATGGCAGCCCACCAGGCTCCCCCGTCCCTGGGATTCTCCAGGCAAGAACACTGGAGTGGGTTGCCATTTCCTTCTCCGAAATAGGGGTTTATTGTTCTCCTTTGCTGGAGTAATAACATAAATAGCTTACTGACATCATCCTAAATAGGTCTCTTGCCCTAAGAAATCTGCAGTCAAAAGCCCAGGTCAAAGCACTATTGACTGAGGTGTAGGAAAAAAACAAATGTGCTCACTACTGGCTTTTAAAATTTTCTTTCCTAATTTCAAATCCTGAGTCTTTTGAGATAAATGAACTCAAGGATCCAAGACTGACATTAGCTTTCTCCCTGATAGGGGTGAGCCAACAGGAATGATGTGCACCCAGACGTATGGCATTAGATGCTGGCAGTCCACTCTTACGATCACCACTTATTACATAAGAGGAAAGTGGGAATCAAATTGATAAATGCCTTGTCCAAGGACACTCAGCTCTTTGAGGCCTGTATATTGCTATGCTATATGGGAAGTTACAAAGCAGAGCTTTAAGTTGGACCAGGTGTCTGTGGTTACTAGTGTGAAGTTGACATATAGATGAAATTAAAGATGTCACGAGTCATGTTTGGTACTGAATGGTGGACATAGAGGGGAAAAAAGCTTGAGTGTGGGATGAGGACAGATATTAGTGTTTTTCCTCTTGGCAGATGTTCAGTTATATTAACATAAGTATTTTAAACCCTTCCCTACTAAAATAGAACTGTGTGTTTATTATTTTGAGGGTTGAAAGGAAGGACTAAGGTAAGTGCTGGTGGTTAAAGAAGCAAGGAACGACTTGCTTTATGCCTGCTTATTCCAGCCACGCCTTTATTACACATGCTTTTTAAAATTTCATCATCACCAAAGGCTAATGCAGTGCTAGTAGGTAGACCATTTTGTTTCTTGGCAAAAGAGAATTCTTAAGGGGCTGATCCATTCTCTTGGATGTGCAGAAAGATTTGATATTAAATTCTCTACCCTGCCAAAGGCAGAATGATATAGAATCATATCCCAGATACCTCAGTCGCTTTCATCATGAGGAGCCTTAATAGATATTTCCCATTCTGTCTTGCTGTCTCTTTGTCCCTCCTAATGGAGGGAGTTGGTGAATTTTGGGAACAAGCCAAAGAGGGGATTAGGGAAGCTAAGTCTTCATTTCTGCTATTAACTTGTATTCATAGAATAATATTTAATAGCTGCAATTATCCTTGAGATAAGTGAAGAGGTTCGTCATGCAGAGAATCATATTGTGAAACATTGATTTGTGCTTTTTAGAGGCTAACACAGAAATTGAACTGCTGTGTGTCAGAGGCATTATTTTAAAAATAGAGCCATACTGAATGCATGCTAAGGGTTTTGTCTCTTAGCTGTACCAGAATTACCTCTACTTATTTGCGTTTCAAAAATTGGTTATAACATCATTACAGTATCATTGTGCAGTACATGAATTTTCTTTGCCTTTTCTAATTTCTCCAGCGTTGGGTTCTTTAAGAAACCATCTTGTAAAAACTTCCAGAATGAATGATTCTTATTTTCAGCTTGCTGGTTTTGTCTTCTCAGTTCTTTCCAGGTAGGGGTTGTGTTGTTTGCTCTGCCTTGTTATGTGGAGTTTTGAAGCACTGGAATTTCTTCATTCATTAGGATTCTGGTTGAACTATGACTTGAGTTTCCAATAGGGAAAATTATGAACAGGATGAAATCACACATGGACTGTCAATATGGAAAGTGGATGTTCTCCTTTTCTATAGTTCCGATACAGAATCAGAACTTCATCATTGTACTAGCGACCTAAGATTCTTTGCATTGAGAAACTGAAGATTAACAGTGATGTTAATTGTTAGTCATTGCTCTATTTAAACCTCATGCTGCAGTTATTTAGTCTTGGTAAGAAGCTGAGGGCTATAATTTTCATTCTTCTTTACTAATAACTCACTGTATAATTCTGGCATAAGATTAAATGATCGTAGTTTTGAAACTGTTCTTACACCCACCAAGGCTTCCTTGGCGTTTTAAAGGAACAACTTCAGGTTCTACTTCATGGTTTTCCTGGAGGGCCTTGTACAGGCAAAATCCCAATTAGACAGTGCCATTGCAACAGGAGCAAAAGTTGAAATAATATTATCACTTAAAACATTGTATACAGTAGAATCTTTAAGAAACATTTGTTGAATTAAATGGATTTATTGTTAAGTATGTCTGAGTTATAGTGGAGACCATATTGCTTTCTCTAACCTTGTCTTAAAACAGAGACATTTTTCAAAGGAAGGTCTGGATATTAAGTCTTGATAATTAATCCTCATAATTAAGATCTAGAATTAGAAGAAAGTTTGGATGTTTCTGTATACCAAGTATGGGGAAAGACAGTCTGACAGTAAATGGAAAATTGAGCCTTCTTTTCATAAAGCCTTATTCATCAGAGCTAAGTAGATGTTAAGTGATGGAGGAGGTCTCCTATTTCAAGGAGACATCTTGAGAGGACTTTTAATTTGGAAGCTGCTAGGAGGACCCATCTACTCACTAAAGCAAAAAGTTGCTTGTAGCTTATAGGATCAGAGCAGGGAGTTCTGGGTGGCCTTGCAGCAGTCAGTCATGTGGTAATCATATTCAGCTACATTTTGCTCTACTCCAATAATTTCCTATCCTGCTAACCTGCTGCTGCTGCTGCTGCTAAATCGCTTCAGTCACATCCGACTCTGTGCGACCCCATAGACGGCAGCCCGCCAGGCTCCCCCGTCCCTGGGAATCTCCAGGCAAGAACACTGGAGTGGGTTGCCATTTCCTTCTCCAATGTGTGAAAGTGAAAAGTGAAAGTGAAGTTGCTGAGTCTAGTCTGACTCTTAGTGACCCCATGGACTGCGGCCCACCAGGCTCCTCCATCCATGGGATTTTCCAGGCAAGAGTACTGGAGTGGGGTGCCATTGCCTTCTCCTGGTGACTTACCTATTTGGTGGTGAAACTATCAATTTTCCATTTTTTGTATCAGTCCTTATGCTGGTAGACCAAAACTTAGGTAGGTATCATCTAGGCTCCATCACTTCCTTGGTGTCACCAATTTTATGTGGTCCCTGGATGGCATAGGTCAGATAATCATTATATGTCTGCTGCATAATGGATTATCATAAATGGTGAGCCCATCTCTGTGTGAGATGTAACTTCAATGTCACTCTTACATGACACTTTCCAAGACTGTCCAGCTTCTAAGGTGATTCTTCTTTTCTGTGGTGATTCAGAGAGGAACTCTGAGCCGAGCACCAGAAGGTATCTCAGTGATAACCTGTTATTTTTGTTTTTAAAATTTCTTATTTCTGGCCTGTCTTTCTCCATGGGTATCTGTTAGTTTTATGGATGGCTTTCTCTCTAATGAGGCACTTTCTGAAGTTTTCTTGACGTTCTCAGGTAGGTTCCCTGTGAGGCTAAGCCATGAGCTATCAGAGGGAGACAGTTTTCTTTTGATTGCAAGTGCCTGGCTCAGAGAAGCTCTTATGAAACATTTGTTCCCTTGAGAATGATGGGTATATTGATCTTATGTATTTTCTACTCATCTTCCTACATATTTCTAAACATGGTTTTGAATACATTTTCCTTTTTTTCCACTTTCTTTGTGTTTGTGAGACCCAATAAAAGGCAAATATTAAGCTATTTAAAAAATTTAAAGACTCAGTTAAACCAAGTTCTAATCCATTTAAGCCTTGAAAAAATCTCTTTTGAATACATGAACATTTATTCTAAAGGTAATTGAAGATGCAGAGGCCATTTTTATACCTTCTTCCCATCATTCTCTATTTAGAGAATCTCTTCTATCTGTGTCTTCAAAATCAGGAAATTTTCTTTCCTTTTTTTTTTGTTTATTTGATGAAATGGTTGTCCACTGTCTAATACTCAATAAAAAAGTTAAAGAGTTGTTGGAATGGTTATCAACAAGATTATAAAATCTTGTTTTTACAAAATCCTTGTGCCCCTGTTTGAATATTTCACCAGCCCTGTTGATGTGAGCAAATAGGATATATCTCCTAAAAGGAATTTGACCCCTTTTTTTCCTCCAAAGGCTTACATAATTGAACTACTTCACTCATTGAAATTGAACTACTTCCTGGAAAACCAGCGTTATTTCACAAGCTTAGCCATTAGGGTAAGTGACTGTGAGCTACATATATTTATATGTATACTATACCTTAGGGGCTAGCAGTGTGCAGGGTATATTACTGTTATCCATTAATTTTATTTATTTTGTTGGTTTCACATGGTATCCCTTAAAAGTGAAGTCTTCTTTTTACTTGGCTGGTCATTGGAAAATCACAGAGCACTGAGCTTCACCTCAATGCTTGAAATACTGGATTTCTACAATTACTGAAGGTGATTTCAGACTCTTCAGGAAAAATTCAGTTGCTGCCTTCTCTTCTTATTCATAAATTAATTTTGGACTTGGAAATAGCTATTCTTTCTCCCTACGTCCACTATTCAGTGAAAGTTAGAAGAAAGCTATTTCTTAGTTTTAAAAGCTGATAGGGAAGAAGTGAAATTGGACTCCTGCCTCATACCATATATAAAAAATTAGCTCAAAGTAGATCAAAGGTCCAAATGTAAGACGTAAAACTATAAAACTCTTAGAAGAAAGCATTGGTGTAATGCTTTATGACCTTGAATCAGGAAACAGCTTCTTAACTATTATACCATTAGCACAAGCAACAAAAGAAAAACAAGTAATAAACTGAACTACATATGGCCAGTAGGCACATGAAAAGATGCCCAGCATCACTAATTATTAGAGAAATCTAAATGAAAACTGTAAGGTACTACCTCACACTGGTCAGAATGGCCATCATTAAAAAGTCTATAAGGAGAGGGTGTGGAGCATAAGGGACCCTCCTATGCTGTTGGGAATGTAAGTTGGTACATCAACTGTGGAAGACAGTGTGGAAGTTCTTCAGAAAACTAAAAATAAACTTACCATATGATCCAGCAATCACACTCCTGGGCATATACCCAGATAAAACTATAAGTCAAAAAGATACATGCATCCTTATGTTCATAGCAGCACTGTTCATAATAGTCGAGATACAGAAACAACCTAAATGTCCATCGACACGTGAATGAACAAAGACGATGTGGTACGGATATATGATGGAATACTACTCAGCCATCAAAAGGAGTGAAATAATACCGTTTGCAGCACCAGCAGGCAAGCAGAGATGATCATACTAAGTGAAGGGAAGTTAGAAAGAGAACGACAGATACCCTATGAGATCACTTACATGGGGCATCTAAAATATGGCACAGGTGAACCTATCTACAAAACAGAAACAAATTCTCAGACAGAGAGACCAGACTTGTGCTTGCTAAAACGGGGGGCAGTAACAGGAGGAAGGGACTGGGAGTTTGGGGTTAGCAGCTATAAACTGTTGTATATAGGATGATTAAACAGTAAGGTTCTGCTGTATAGCACAGGGATATTCAATATGTCCTAAATCAAAATGGAAAAAATATAAAAAGGACTTTCTATATATGTGTAACGGAGTCACTTTCTACAGCAGAGATTGGCACAACATTGTAAATCAACTGTGCTTCAATAAAAAATACATATATCTAAAAAATTATATATATATGTATATATATAAAGGGGCTTCCCCTGTGGCTCAGCTGGTAAAGAATCCGCCTGCAATGTGGGAGACCTGGGTTTGCTCCCTGGGTTGGGAAGATCCCCTGGAGAAGAGAAAGGCTACCCACTCTAGTATTTTGGTCTAGAGAATTCCATGGACTGTATAGTCCATGGGGTCGCAAAGAGTCGGACATGACTGAGCGACTTTCACTTTCGTATGTATAAAGAAGTCAGATAGTCCAACAATAAAAAGGCAAATAATCCAGTTTTTAAAATGGAGTAAAGGTTTATCGTAAGGAAGGCTGTGCCCCAAAGGATTGATGCTTTTGAGCTGTGGTGTTGGAGAAGACTCTTGAGAATCCCTTGGACTGAAAGGAGAATCAGTCAATCCTAAAGGAAATCAGTCCTGAATATTCATTGGAAGGACTGATGCTAAAGCTGAAGCTCCAGTACTTTGGCCACTTGATCTGAAGAGCTGACTCATTAGAAAAGACTGATGCTGGCAATGACTGGAGGCAGGAGGAGAAGGGGACGACAGAGGATGAGATGGTTGGATGGCATCACTGATTCCTTGGACATGAGTTTGAGCAAGCTCCAGGAGATGGTGAAGGACTAAGAAGCCTGGCGTGCTGCAGTCCATGGGATCGAAAAGAGTCATACGTGACTGAGCAACTGAACAACAGCAAAAGGTTTAGAATAACTCTTTCTCCAAAGAAGATAAACAGATGGTCAATAATCACATGAAAATGTTCTCAGCATCATTAGTCATCCGGGAGATGCAAATCAAAACCACAGTAAGATAGCACTTTACCTGTTAGAATGGCTATGATCAAAAAGACAGTAAGTGTTGGGGAGAACATGTAGAATCCTCATTCATGTCTGGTGAGGAATGTAAATGGTGTGGCTGATTCAGAATAGCAGGCAGTTTCTCAAAAAATTAAACAAAGAATTATGTTTAGATATATACCTAGGTATATACAGTTCTAGGTATAGACCCAAGAAAAGAGAATTTTGAGAATTTTATCTAAGAGGAAAACAATTTTTTATAAGATTTCATTATTTTAAGAGAATTTTTAGATTTACAATATAAAATTGAGAAGAAAGTATAGAAAGTCCCCATATATCCCCTGCTTCCACATATGCAAAACCTCCCCAATTATCAACATCACTCAACAGAGTAAAAAAAGAAAAAAAGGTTTTAAACCAAGGATGAATCTATATTGACCCCAAATCTATTATCAAAGTTCATAGTTTACCTAAAGATTCACTCTTGATGTGATACATTCAATGGGTTTGGACAAATGCATATAGGGACACCTATTCATCCTTATAATATGATGCACAGTTGCTTTCACTGCCCTAAAAATCCTCTGAGCTCTACTTAACTCCACCCCTAACCCCCAAATCACTGATCTTTTTATTGTTTCCATAGTTCTGCATTTTCCAGAATGTCACATAGTTGAAAGTACACATTACATAGCCTTTTCAGATAGGTTTCTTTCATTCTGTAATATGCATTTAAGGTTTCCCCATGTCCTTTCCTGGCTTGATAGCTCATATTTTTTT
>NW_011494718.1:12443771-12444475 GCF_000754665.1 Bison bison bison
TTTTTTTTTTTTTTTTTACCACTGAGTAATACCCTCTCCAGTATTCTTGACTAGAGAATCCCATGGACAGAGGAGCCTAGTGTGCTTCAGTCCATGGCATCACAAAGAATTGGACACAGCTGAGCACGCACACACACTACTCCTTTGTCTAGAGGTACCACAGTTTATTAATTCATTCACCTATTGAAGGACGGGCTTCCCTCATAGCTCAGTCGGTAAAGAATCTGCATGCAATGCAGGTGACCTGGGTTTGATTCCTCATTTGAGAACATCCCCTGGAGCAGGAAATGGCAACCCACTCCAGTATTCTTGCCTGAAGAATCCCATGGATGGAGAAGCCTGGCAGACTACAGTCCATGGGGTCGCAAGAGCTGGACACAACTTAGCAACTAAACCACATTGAAAGATAGCTTGATTGCTTCCAAGTTTTGACAGTTATGAATAAAGCTTCTATAAACATCCATGTGCAGGTTTTTATATGGACATAAGTTTTCAGCTCCTTTGGATAAATACCAAGGAGTACAGTTACTGGATTGTATGGTAAGAGATCATCACATTCTCTCCCAAAGTGGCTGTTTTATTTTGCATTCCCAGTAGCAATGGATGAGAGTTATTGTTGCCCCATATGCTCACCAACAGCGTTTGGTATTGTCAGTGTTCTGGATTTTGGCTACTCTAATAGGCATATCAGAGAAGGCAATGAC
>NW_011494718.1:12444575-12458758 GCF_000754665.1 Bison bison bison
CCCACTCCAGTACTCTTGCCTAGAAAATCCCATGGACAGAGGAGCCTGGTAGGCTGCAGTCCATGGGGTCGAGAAGAGTAGGACACGACTGAGTGACTTCATTTCACTTTTCACTCTCATGCATTGGAGAAGGAAATGGCAACCCACTCCAGTGTTCTTGCCTGGAGAATCCCAGGGACGGGAGAGCCTGGCGGGCTGCCGTCTATGGGATCGCACAGAGTCGGACATGACTGAAGCGACTTAGCAGCAGCAGCAGCAATAGGCATATAGGTAGGTATCTCATTTTGCTTTACATCTCCCTGATGACACATCACGTGCACCATCTTCTCATATGCTCACTTGCCACCTGCATGTCTTTGGCAAGATGTCTCTAAAGGTCTTTGGCCCACTTTCTAACCAAGTGGTTTGTTTTCTTATTGTTGACTTTAAAAGTTGTTTTTATGTTTTGGATAATAGTCCTTTATCAGACATGCCTTCTGCAAATATTTTCTCTTGATACTGTTTTTCACAGGGCAGAAGTTTTAAATTTTTACCAGTTGCAGCTTATCAATAGATTCTTTTCAGGCATGATGTGCTTGGTGTTATGTTTTAAAAAGCATGGTCATATCCCAGGTATTCCAAGTTTTCTCCTGTGTTATTTTCTTAGGAATTTTATACTTTTTTTTAAATTTATATTCCTGATCCATTTTGAGTTAATTTTTGTATAGGATGTAAGCTTGTCTAGATTTATTTTTTGTGTGTGATTGTCTAGTTGTTCCAGGACAATTCGTTAAGAGACTTTATTTGTTCCATTGTATTGTCTTTGCTTCTTTGTCAAAGATCAACTGATTGAATCTGTGGGGATCTATTTCTGAAGTTTCTCTTTTGTTCCATTGGTCCATTGGTTTATTCTTCTGCCAATACCGCTCTGTCTTGATTGCTGTAGCTTTGTAGTAAGTCTGTTTTTCCCCAGCTTTACTGAGGTATAATTGACAAATGAAACTGCCAACGTGATGATTTGCTACTCTATAGACACTGTGAAAGGATCTCATCATTGAGTTATGAAGATATCCATTATCTCACATATTTACCCTTTTGGGGGGGCAGGGGCTAAGAACATCTAGTTCTCTCTCAGCAATCTTTAGTTTTATAGTGCAGTATCAACTATAGTCACAATGTTTTACACTACATTCTCAGGCCTTACTCATCTTATATCTAAAAGTTTGTACCATTTTACTAACCTGTCCATATTTTCCCTACCCCTCGGTCCCCTAGCAACTACCTGTTTACTGTTTCTACAAGGTTTTTTTTTTTTTTAATTGGAGAAAAATTGCTTTACAGTGTTGTGTTGGTTTCTGCTGCACAATAACACGTCAGTCATAATTTTGTATATATATCTCCCCTCTCTCTTGATGCTCCCTCCCCTCCCTCATCCCACCCCTCTGGTTGTCAGAGTGCCAGGCTGGGCTCCCTGTGCTGTATAGCAACTTCCCCGCAGCGATCTGTTTTACACTTGATAGTGTTTATGTGTCAGTGCTACTTTCTCAGTTCCTCCCACTCTTCCTTCCCTCACTGTGTCCACAAGTCTTTTCTCTACATCTGTGTCTCCATTCCTTCCCTGCAGATAGGTTCTTCAGTACCATAGATTCTATGTATTTGCATGAATATACAATATTTGTTTTTCTCTTTCTTACTCTATATGAACAGGCTCTAGGTTTATCCACCCCACTAGACTGACTCAAATCCATTCCTTTTTTATGGCCGAGTAATATTCCATTATAAACATACCACAACTTCTTTATCCATTCATCTGTCACTGGACATCTAGGTTGTTTCCATGTCCTGGCTATTGTAAATATTGCTGCAGTGAGCACTGGGGTACTTGTGTCTTTTAGAATTGTAGTTTTCTCGGGGAATATTCCCAGTAGTGGAATTGCTGGGTTATATGGTAGATTTATTCCTAGTTTTTAAAGGAATCTCCATATTGTTCTCCATCGTGGCTGTGGCAGTTTACATTCATTGTAATTTGATTTGCACTTCTCTAATAATGAGCAATGTTGAGCATCTTTCTGTTTCTACAAGTTTGGCTTCTTTTTTTTTTTTTTAGGATTCCGTATATAGGTGATACCATGTAGTATTCATCTTTCTCTGTCCAGCTTATTAGCATAATGTCTGCCAGTTTCATTCATATTGTCACAAATGACAAGATTTCCTTCCTCTTTTAAGGCTGAACTATTCCACAGTATATGCATACATGTGTGTATATATATATCATACTACCTTTATCTACCTATCTGTCAACAGGTACTTAGGTTATTTCCTTACCTTGGCTACTGTGGATAATAGTACTGTGGAATGGGAGTACAATAGTAAATACGTCTTAAAATAAGTATCCTCAGCCGTCCAACTGTTATTTCCTTCTATGTCATGTTGGTTATTCGGGGAGTTTTGTCACTCCATATAAACTTAAAAAAATTATTCAAATCATTCGCTTTTTTTTTTTTTATATTTATTTATTTGGCTGCACTGGGTCTTAGTTGCAGCCTGAGGATCTTTTCATCATAGCATGTGAACTTATTTGCAGCACGTGGGATCTTGTCCCTTGACCAGGAATGGGACCCAGGCCCACTGCATTGGGAGTGCAGAATCTTAGCCATGGGACTACCATGGAAATCCATATAAATTTTAAAATCACTTCATTGATACCCATAAAATATCTCATTGGGATATTGACATGGGTTGATTGAATGTATGGATCAAGTTGGAAGAACCGGCATCTTGACAGTATCGTGTGTTCCTCTCTGTGAACATGGGATATCCCTTCATTTATTTGCTTCTTTAATTTTCTTTATCTAGATTTTGTAGTTTTCCACATAGAGATTTTATACGTGTTTTGTTAGACTTATATTAATACCTAACTATTTTATTTTGGGAGGAACTGATGTAAATGGAATTTTTAATTTTAAATTCCTTTTGATCATTGTTTCTGTATAGGAAAGAAATTCAGTTTTACATATTAACTTGAATGTTCCAAATGTGCATTATAATCAATTATTACTTCAAGGGTTTTCATTTTTTTTGTCAACTTTTTTGGATTTTCTACATAGAGAATCATGTCATCCTCTTTAATTTCTTTTCTCCCAGTCTGTATACCTTTTATTTCTTTCTCTTGCTTATTGTATTAGCAAGGACTCCCTGAGTGATGTTAAAGTGGTTAGAGGGAATATCCTTGCTTTTTACCTGATCTTAGTGAAAAAGCTTTAAGTTTCTCACCTTTTTAAGTATAATGTTAGCTTTAGATTTTTCATAGATAATCTTTGTGAGTTGAGAAAATTCTTTTCTATTTTTTGTTTAGTGAGAGTTTCTATCATTAATGAGTGTTGAATTTTGTCAAATGCTGTCTCTGCATCTATTAACATGATTGCGTGATATTTTTTTAAAAACCTGTTGATGTGATAGATTACACTAATTGATTTTTGAAGAAAAAATTTTCAGTCAAGCTGATAGAGCTAGTTGATAGAGTTAATTGACAATACAGTGGGGCATCTTTCTTGAGTTGGAAAAGCTGTGCCGATATCACACTTATTAATCATCAGTTCAGTTCAGTCTCCCAGTTGTGTCTGACTCTTTGCGACCCCATGAATCGCAGTACACCAGGCCTCCCTGTCCATCACCAACTCCCGGAGTTCACTCAGACTCACAGCCATCGAGTCAGTGATGCCATCCAGCCATCTCATCCTCTGTCGTCCCCTATTCCTCCTGCCCCCAATCCCTCCCAGCATCAGAGTCTTTTCCAATGAGTCAACTCTTCACATGAGGTGGCCAAAGTACTGGAGTTTCAGCTTCAGCATCATTCCCTCCAAAGAAATCCCAGGGCTGATCTCCTTCAGAATGGACTGGTTGGATCTCCTTGCAGTCCAAGGGACTCTCAAGAGTCTTCTCCAACACCACAGTTCAAAGGCATCAATTCTTTGGTGCTCAGCTTTCTTCACAGTCCAACTCTCACATCCATACATGACCACAGGAAGAACCATAGCCTTGACTAGACGGACCTCTGTGGGCAAAGTAATGTCTCTGCTTTTGAATATGCTATCTAGATTGGTCATAACTTTCTTTCCAAGGAGTAAGTGTCTTTTAATCTCATGGCTGCAGTCACCATAATCCTTGCTTATTCCAAGTTGACTATCACTTATGAAGATGACTGTCATGCTGGTAGAACCCAACTTGGGGTTTCATAAGAGGGACCCAGAAAACAGACCTGAGACTTTAGAAGACATGAGGTCTAATAGAGGTCAAGAAAACTGAGGTTCAGTTCAGGTCAGTTTGTTCAGTTGTGTCTGACTCTTTGCGACCCCATAGACTGCAGCACGCCAGGCTTCCCTGTCCTTCACCATCTCCTGCTGCTAAGTCACTTCAGTTGTGTCCAACTCTGTGTGACCCCATAGACAGCAGCCCACCAGGCTCCCCCATCCCTGGGATTCTCCAGGCAAGAATACCGGAGTGGGTTGCCATTTCCTTCTCCAATGCATGAAAGTGAAAAGTAAAAGTGAAGTCGCTCAGTTGTGTCCGACTTCTAGCGACCCCATGGACTGCAGCCTACCAGGCTCCTCCATCCATGGGATTTTCCAGGCAAGAGTACTGGAGTGGGTTGCCACTGCCTTCTCCTCACCATCTCCTGGAGCTTGCTCAAACTCATGTCCATTGCGTCAGTGATGCCATCCAACCATCTTATCCTCTGTCATCCCCTTCTCCTCCTGCTTTCAATCCTTCCCAGCATCAGGGTCTTTTCCAATGAGTCAGTTCTTTGCATCAGGTGGCCAAAGTATTGGAGGTTCAGCTTCAGCATCAGTCCTTCCAAGGAATATTTAGGACTGATTTCCTTTAGGATGGACTCGTTTGATCTCCTTGCAGTCCAAGGGACTCTCAAGAGTCTTCTCCAACACCACACCTCAAAAGCATCAATTCTTCAACACTCAGCTTTCTTTATGGTCCAACTCTCACATCTGTACAGGACTGCTGGAAAAACCATAGCTTTGACTATATGGACCTTTGTCAGCAAAGTAGTGTCTCTGCTCTTTAATGTACTGTCTAGGTTTGTCATAGCTTTTCTTCCAAGGAGCAAGTGTGTTTTAATATCATGACTGCGGTCACCATCTGCAGTGATTTGGGAGTCTAAGAAAATAAAGTCTCTCACTGTTCCCATTGTTTCCCCATCTATTTGCTGTGAAGTGATATGACCTGATGCCATGATCTTCATTTTCTGACTGAGTTTTAAGCCAGCCTTTTCACTCTCCTCTTTCACTTTCATTCACCAACAGGCTTTTTAGTTCCTCTTCACTTTCCCAAAATATTTTTAGAGCTGAATGAAGACTTGATATCCCCCCTGCATTTCCACTCTTTCTCACTGGCCCTTCAGTCAGCTGGTGAAAATTACCCCTTGAGAGCATGTATATTGGAGCAGGAATTCCACAGACTTGGACAGTCTTGTCACAGAAGGAGGTACTTGAGCAGCCAATCTCCAATGGCCCGAGGCTGGGTTTTTTTGACATTGATTTCTTGTTTCTGGTACCTCTCTGGGGATATATCACAGAGAGATTTAATGAATATTATTTTTGGTCTCCATTTATTTGATGCATGACCTAGTGCCTTGCATTCTGTTACTTTTTTTTTTTTCTTGCTTTCTGATTATTATGTACTGCATACCTAAATCAATAAAGAGAAGAATGAAGAAATTGCTCTGTTTAACATTTCAGGAGTGATGGAGTAATGTTATCTATAAATATTTATATTTTCCTGAGAAGATGCCTTTTTCTTTTGACATTTAGACTGGCTCACAGAGATAGCCACCACTAGGGCAGGGGGCAGAGAATGAAGAGAGTTTTTCTCAGTCAACTTTATACATGCCTTTCAAGGGTGTACATGGGAAAACTCGAAAGGATTTTTCATTATAATTTTTTTTTTCTGGGGCATTGAAATATTTAGCCAACCCCTTCTCACTTGAGATAGTAACAATCAGGGGAAGCTTGGATTATAATTATGCTCCCCAAAAGCAAAATAGATGAGTTTGACTGACAATTTCCCATGTGTCCCCCAGCTTTCTTCCCATCAGCTTCCCATCCTTTTCTGGTTCTGGTCCCTCTGGCTTCCCTAATGTGTCCTTTCTCCCAGCCCTGGCTTCAGTCCTTCCTGGATTGTCATTCTGTTGTGCCTGGTCCAGCAGCCACCATAAAGTGTGGAGACCCTCAGAGCAGCCCCGAGCCCAATCCCAGTAGGTGCTCACCTACCTTTCTTGAGGAAGGTAGAAGCCTTAGAAGGAGCTTGAAGCAAAGCCATGCCTCTTTGCTTGGAAGGCCCTTGAGCATGCTTTCTGCATTTTGAAAATCCTGAAGGCAGGCAGGTGAGCACAGGGAAAGCCTAGCTCTTTTACTTGGTTTGAGTTCCTGCACCCCAGTGTGGAGAAGATGGTTATGCTTTTTGATCAGGGTTAAGTCTTTGGTGACCAGAAAGTGGAAGGTTGATTATTATAAATGTATGTAGTTTAGAGAGTACATAAAATCTTTTTGATACATGGAGCCATGGAATTTTAAAATCAGAACCAATCCGGAGAAAGTTGAGATCCACTGAAATAATAGAGCAGACTGGAGCAGGACTCTTATGTCTGGGGCCCTTAAGACTGTCTTTGATGAGGGACCCAGAGTTAAAGGCTGTAGTCCCTTGAGGACTTGATGATAAACAATTGAATTTTCAAGAAGCCTTGC
This sequence comes from Bison bison bison, assembly GCF_000754665.1. NCBI lineage: Eukaryota > Metazoa > Chordata > Mammalia > Artiodactyla > Bovidae > Bison > Bison bison. The sequence goes on from NW_011494718.1 coordinate 12,451,313, forward strand.
TCAGTGAATTCACTTGTGTGTCAGGATACCTTCTGTAACACAAATAACCATCCATCATTCTTTTTAAGCGTGAGAGTTTGATAGTAGTATTTTAATAGTCATATTTTTATATATGAAATGTTGGTAATGATAAAACCTGTCAGTTGCAGCTTCATTGGGAGCCATGGTGATGTAAGCCCATGAGAATAACAATGGATGATGCCATCAGGCCACCAGTAAAACACAGTAGTCACATAAGTACTGATGAGAAGTTGTTTTCTCCCCTCCTCACAGCTTTTGAGATAACCCCAGCAGCTATTTTTAGGCCTTTAATCATAAGGCCAAAAAGGGCAGAATTTTGTGAAAATAACTCAGTTGAGGGATGGACTATTTAATGGAATTGCCTGACATAAAAAGGCCTGGGGAGCTTCCTGTCTCTTTGTGGCTATCTCTGTGTCAGTCTAAATGTCAAAAGAAAAAGGCATCTTCTCAGGAAAATATAAATATTTATAGATAACATTACTCCATCACTCCTGTGTGTGTTAGTTGCTCAGTTGTATCCACCTCTTTGCAACCCCATGGAGTGTAGTCCACCAAGTTCCTCTGTCCACGGGTATTCTCTAGGCAAGAATACTGAAGTGGGTTGCCATTTCCTTATTCAGGGGATCTTCCCAATTGAGATCCAACTCAGGCCTCCTGCATTAACAGGCGGATTCTTTACCTCTGAGCTACCAGGAAAGCCCACATCATTCAAAAAGGACACAGTGTCCTGCTGAGGACTTGTGCCACTCTGTGGGGCAGTGCTGTCCGGGTGGTCAGTTCTTGCCTGCCTGTACTGTAGACCATTCCCATTCTAACTGAAGCACCCCCAGTTAAATTTCGCCTGCCAAGGACTCAGACTAATCTTAGAGCTCTTCAGGAGCCTCAAGGACTCACAACCACTTAGAGCCCTTACTCCATCCTACAGTCACTTAAACACTGAGAGGACTTTCTTGATCAGAGTGACATCAGTTCTTATTCGAGACTCATCACCCTGTATTGCTTGTTGGGACTCTCTTTGTCCATGGAGGAGCATCTGGTCTAGTAAATGGCACTCAGTGAGTCTATGTGGGTGAATAAGTGGGTGAATGCTTCTTTAAGGATCGAGCATTTTGTACACCATTCAGTTGCAGTAGTTGGCTTCCTGCCATAGTGAGGAGCAGATCCAGGGCTGAAACTTGGTTGTCTCTCTTTTTAAATTAGTTCTGTGTAAGATTTAAGGACTAGAGTATCCATGATGCCACCCTGCCTGTCTAAAAATTTTCTGCATCTGAAACCTATCTGAGTCATAAAATTATCCCACAGACTACCTTTTAGGTAAGGGGGAGAAAGAATCACTCAAACAGGGTGTAGTAAGTTAATTCTGATCGAGGAGCCGTTACCCTTCCTACCCTGTCCACCAGCCAAATAACTATAAATTATCTGTCTTTGCATCTCTTTTGGAGGTGAAATAACTTTTAGAATTCCACATTTTTTTAATCCAAATAGCATATTAGGTATTAATAGTAATAATAGTAGCAGCTAATACTGTGGTTAGACTTTTCCAACAACAAGATCTTTATTATTTTAAGTGAGTTTTGTGTGAACTGAGACTCGGTGTGCATTTTAACTCTGGAAACACACAGGCCCTAAATGGTGGTACTGCCATCAAAACCCATGTGTTCTAACTCCAAGACCAAATTTGTTTTCTCCATAACATGGTTTGTCTCAATATTAGTCAAGACAGTGGAGGGGATGTGCTTGAATTTGGCTGAAAGATGGTTATTTTAAATCTGAAGGAACTGGCCTAATTTTTAACAGAACTATAAATTCTTTCTGATGTTTGTTCCTCTGTGATAAAAAGGAAATCATATGGAGGAATTGCCGCCGACTATTTATCAAATAGTTCTGAAAGTCTGCCCAGTGCTGTGGATAACGAGTAATTATGGGCCCTCCAGGAGCTCATCATAGTGTGTGAAAAGTAGGCTCAGAAACAGTCATTCAGTGTTCAGTCTTTATGAAATATCTACTCATCTCCCAGGCTCTGTGCTGGGCCCTGGAGGCATGGTGGTCACTAAATCCTGGGAGGTGAGTACAGTCTGAGAGAGGAGTAGGAGGGGGAGACAAGCTGAATCTTGAATGAAGAGTCGAATTTCCTCTGGGGTTAAAGGGTAGCTTCTCCTAACACCATCCGGAGGGCTATTTTTCTCTCTCATCTACTCAAATCCTCTCCCTTATCTACTCAGATCCTGTTCTTTGCTTAAGGCTAAGTTCACATCTCACCCTCAGCCTAATACGATTCTCAGCGGACTCTTCCCAGAGTCCTGTCTTCATCCAGTGGGTACTTCTGGTCCGCTTGTCATTGCCTGACATAAAAAGGCCTGGGGAGCTTCCTGTCTCTTTGTACAATGGATGGGATGATCTTAGAAGGAAGAGAGCCATTCCCTTTCATCAAGATTAGAGTAATTGAAAGTGTTGTTTTGTTGTAGTTGAATTTATTTAAATTCATGAAAAAGTGTATAACTAAAGGAGAAAAAGAAGTCACACTCAAAAAATACGATTTTATCACTCCGATAAGACACATAGTTTCTCCCATATTTTTGTCTAACAATTCCAAGTTCTACTTGTCTTCAATCATACTGTCCTTTCCACATTACAATCTAGATGTGTTGGGTGGTATTATGGCAAGGCCTTGGAGGTAGGTATGTCCAGGTTAGAGCCCCTACCCCTCTTGTGACCCCCATCCCCTGCCATCACTTGCTACTCTTGTGACTTTACACGGAACGTATCCATGTCCATGTGCCGCTGCATAGGGCAGTAGCTGCATCCGTGCCTTCCTTTGTTGTTCTTGTTTAGTTACTAAGTTGTGTCCGACTTCTTTTGCAGCCCCATGGACTCCTCTGTCCATGGGATTTTCTAAGCAAGAATACCGGGGTGGGTTTCCATTTCCTTCTCTAGAGAATCTTCCCGACCCGGGGATCAAACCTGCATCTCCTGCATTGGTAGGTGAGTTCTTTACCACTGAGCCACCCGGAAAGCCTATGCCTACCTTTACATGTTCATAAAGAAAACATGTATTTACTACACGTTAGTCAGTTTGTGTCAAAACTGTACTAATTTCCTGTATTTAGGAAAATGCTACTAGTTGAAATCTGAATTGAACCATAATTCTGTCTAAGTGTATGAGTTTGCTGAATCTGCCGTAACAAAGAAGCCACAACTAGGTGGCTTAAACAGCAGAAATTGACTGCTTCACCATTCCGAAAACTGGAAGTCCAAGATCAAGGTGTCCTTCTGAGGGCTAGAGAGGAAGGATCTTTTCCAGGCCTCTCTCCATGGCTTGTAGATGCCTGTCTCCCTGTGTCTATTCACATTAGTTTCCCTCTATCCATGTCTCTGTGTTCAAATTTTCCCTTTTTATAAGCATACCTGTTATTTTGGATTAGAGCCTGCTCTAGCAACCTCATTTTAACCTGAATTATATTTATAAATACCCCATCTCCAAATAAAGTCATATTCTGAGATTCTTAGGATTGGAACTTTAATACGTGAGTTTTAAGAATGGGGAGAGGTGGGGACACAATTTAACCCATAAACATATGTTAGGTATTGAGTTGGAGGACAGGATGAGTATCAGGTTTATAAGCCAATACTGATAGATGACAGGATTTGTATCATAATTCCTGTTGATGAAGCACTCTCACTTTTAAAGCCAGAACACACTTCAGTCCTGCCATTTCTTTAGAGATCCTTAGCCTTGGTTTCCCTCTCTCTTGACTGGTCTCTCTATTTTCTTCTGTTGTGTATCCCCCTTTAGCTTAAGTTCTGTATATGTTCTCAGAATTGTTTTCCAAATAGTCTAGGTTATAGAGAACTATAACACTATCTTACAATCATAATTTAAAATACTATGGTATGCTTACCCATGCTGTCAAGAGTTCATCATTTCATGTCATAACCCTGGGGACGTGTTCCTTTCTTTTTCATGCTCTTAATGAAGTAATATTTATGTACACAGGCTTAAAATTAGATTTAGTTTTGTCATTTGGAAATGTAATGTAAATGTAAATCTTATCCATCACTCACTGATGTAATTGGCAAGACTTTTGATTTGGCTTTATTTTATTAAGTATAGGAAAATGGTGCTCCATCATAGTGCTTCGGTTTTGTTAATATCTTTCTTGTAATTCTGATTCTGTCTACCGGATGGTTTTAGAAACTTGGGCTTACAGAAAGCAGAACGTTGATATTGACCACGTACATCCATGCTATTTCATTTAGTAAAGTCTAATTATTTCTTTTGTCTGTCATTTCCACTGTTCACAATATATTTTTAAATGTGTGTTAAGCATCCATCTTTCCTCCGCCTCTTTTCTGTAAAACTAGTTTGTTGCCCATGCCAGCTGTTTTCCCCCCATTCATGCCTTTTGTCTACTTTGTCTTTGGATAGAGTCCTTTGCACCCTGAGCCCTCGCTAGCCGATTCATTCTGTGCGATGGACTGCATCATAAAAATCTAAATTGATTTCTGGCTTTTCCTGTTGTTAATGCATATTCACTTAGCTAATCCATAAATCAAACCACCAATATCTGTACATTCAGATTTCATTTTTCCTTCTTACCTTAACATCTTCTGGGTTGCATTTTAAAAACATTGGTGATTCTTTTAAAGAAAAACCTAGCCTAAGAAAGTCTGAAATAAAGAACAAGAGTTTCTAAATAGAAAAATCTTTTCACAGCCTTATTCATAATAGCAAAAACAGGTAGCTGATGTACACAGAAATGAAGATAGAGCAAAGTAAATCAGGATGCCTTGCATTGCAATGTTACACATCTATTTAAACAGTGTTCCTAAAAACTTTGCAATACTGTGGAAAATGATGATTGTGTAATTAAAATGGGGGGAGTGTTGGAATGCAGAATTCCAACCTACATAAAGTTTTGCATAAACAAAGAAAGGAGGTGTGTCAAAATGTTAGCAGTGCTCATCTTTGGGTAAGGCAGGGCCGACAGAAAGTCTAGATTCAACCTCCCCTCGCACCTCTGTGAGCCTGTTGCTTAGGAGACATAGCCTCTTAAGCCTGATTTTCCAAGGTAAATAAGGACTCTCTCTCACTGACTAAGTCAAGTGCTTAGTTCAGTGTATGACATGTAATACTACAACCAGTAAAAAGCCAGTTGTTAGTAAAAAACAAAATACACAGCTCATGCATTGTACTACTCTTCTAACACAAGCACTGCATTTATTTTTCCCTGTTTCTCTCTGTTTTAAAAGCACACAGTTGGAGGCAGTGCCCTCAGCAGTGGCCTCTGTCAAGCCACGTAACCACTGTGTCCTGGTTGTCTTCCCTGGGTGAAGCCTAAATTCCTTAGCTTGGGGTCACAGCAAAGATTCAGTGATTATGAAAAGGGCTTGGAACCTGTGCCAGACACATAATTGCTTCTATGTTCCTTGCTATTCTCTTTGATTTAAGAAATTTAAAAAATAAATGAAGGTAAGGAATTCAGAAGAATGGGAAAGTTAGAGCAAAGATTTATGTATTTTGTAGAGAGCTGAGCTGAATGACGTCTAAGGCTGAGATTTGGGATACCACAGGCTATATTAAGTGTAACTGAAACATTGCAATTTTTAGTTATAAAACAAGGGTGATCTTGGAATGAATAACCATAGAAAATGGAGATCCTTTGGAAAATCTAGTCTCATGAGTAAATGCTGAGATTGGTACTCTGATAATATGCTGATGGACTTTGACTCTCCAGAAATGTAAATTTTAGTCACATCCCTTGGTTTGTTTCCATTCTCCACGTAAGTGCCAGATTTTTAAGTCTGGGCTCTAACACAAATGCACTGCTGATTTATGGTTAATGGATTAACATAAAGAAATAGAAATAATATGTTTTTAATACTCCTTTTTCTTCAGAATCCATCCTTGCCAAAACCACGCACTATTACCTTTTTGAATGATGGATGATGCTAGGGGTTTGTGGCCAGGAATTCATTGGTCTGAGGTCATCGGTGAAAACCCTGTCAGTGAAAGAAAATGGAGCTAGGAGTTGGGAGATTTTCCTCAGTTTCTTAAGTGAAACCAAGCATGATGGCCTGTGTTGTTACTTCACACGTGAAGTGCACACTTGGCAGCTACCTTCAGTCAGGTGTATGCTATTTTAGCATTAAATTCGGCACAAGCTTGAGAAAGATGACCTGAGGGGGAACTTGTGTGCAGTTCCTTTCATGCATTCTTCCAGGTTCAGTCAGAAACACACTGAATATATATTTTTTCCATATCATTGTAGAACAAAGCCCTCTCCTTTTTTCCTCCCAAGTGAAAGGTATTCTATCTGTACCCACGCCAGGGGTGTGTTCCTTTAGTGACAAAGCTTGTGTTTGTCAACATCAGCAGTAGCCTCAAGAATCCCTTTCTTAGGCTTTTACAGGCTTGTCACTAGGTCAGAAGAACTAATAGGATGTGTTTATTCCCAGTTAGCCAAATGAATAGTAAAGAATTCATAGTTCTCCTGGTCTTGACCTTCACTTTTGTTTTTCTTCTATTTTTTTTTCCTTAGACTTGACCTTTCATTTCTCTGTCCTATTTCTGTAAACAGCTTCAAATCATTTGTATGAGTTAGGATATAAAAGAATTCAAAATCAGAGTTAAATGTGGAGCCTTCTAGGGACTTCCCTGGTGGTCTGGTGGCTAAGACTCTGAGCTCTCAATGCAGGGGGCCTGGGTTTGATCCCTGGTCGGGGAACTAGATTCCACATGCCACAACTAACAAGTTCTCATGCTGCAACTAAAGCTCCTGAGTGCTGCAACTGAGAGCCTGTGCAGCCAAATAAATACAGAGAAATATTTTGTTTAAATGTCGAGCTTTCTTCCTTACTTGTCAGAGAAAAGACTGATAGGTAACGTGCAAAGGGACTGAGATTCATAGATGATTTATTCAACTGTCTTGGTGAGCATAGGTGGACTAGAGGGATTAGTGGAAAACCAGCACTGCCTTCTTAGTAGTCTGATGGGAGACAGCAGTATATGCCACACACAGGCCAGGAATTCACTACCCTCCCAGACCCTCTGTCTCCATCTGTGAAATGCAAAGCAAAACAATACTCGTTTTCCTTTGTAACCTATTGAGCACATCATGTGAAAAGGCACCTGTGAAAGTGCCATTGACTGCTCCATGCCTAATGGACACAAGCGTAGCGTCTCATGGTTGTTCCAATGCGGACTCCGCACCCCACCTACCCCCCAATTGGCCCCCATCCCCCCCCCCAACCCCCCTGCCCCAAGAGGGCTACTGATGAGAATTCTGAGAGCCTAGGAGAAGAGAGGGTTTCTGCCAACTGGAAAGACTATAGTTTCTAGTTTCTGGAAAGACTAGTTTCTAAAAACAAAGCTTTTTATTTTTAAAAAAGATTCATTTCTTTGGCTGCGTCAGGTCTTAGTTGTAG
>NW_011494718.1:12458858-12465169 GCF_000754665.1 Bison bison bison
ATTTGGCTGCGTCAGGTCTTGGTTGTATCACGCGATCTTTCGCTGCAGTGCGCCGATTCTCTAGCGGTGGCGTGCGACGTCTTTCGCTGCAGTGCGCAGATTCTCTAGCGGTGGCGTGTGAGGTCTTTCGCTGCAGTGCGCGGATTCTCTAGTGGTGGTGTGCAGGCTTCAGTAGCAGCTGTGGCACACGGACTCTCTAGTTGTGGTGCATAGTGCCTTGTACGGGCTTAGTTGCCCCTCTGCATGTGGCATCTTATTTCCCCGACCAGGGATCGAACCCATGTCCCCTGAATTGCAAGGCCAATTCTTAAGCACTGGACCACCAAGGAAGTCCCTAAAAGCAAAGCTTGATGCTGGTGAATAACCAGGAAGAATGGAGAAGCATGGTGGTGCATGTTTAGACAGATGTATGCCACAAGGCGAAAATAATTGAGTTGTGCAGGGATTGAAAATACATTTGTTCTGTTAAAATGAAGAGTTCTTACAATGTGAGTAGGGGTGCAAATGGGTGAATGAGGGGCCCAGACCTTTGAGCTAAGCAGTTTGAGCCTGACTACTCATATAGTTCAAAATGTTGTATATATTAAAAATGGCCTCTAAGCAAATTACAACTCTGTGAACATGTAGGTGTTTGTTTTCCTTCCTTTTAGCGGGTCTTCCTGTGCTTCTCTGCTCATTGACCTTTTTCAAGAGTGTCAGGTTCTGGATTGATTTGCACTAACCTATCCCTCCCTCCTCAGAATTTCCTGGTAATTAGGAATCATCTTTAATAATGAGCAGCTCTCATCTCATTTACTTGAGAGGTTCTGAAATGTAGCTTTTTAATGCAGTGATAAATGTAGGTGTCTGCTTTTACAGCAGAGTTTAACTGGACACAAATCATTATGACCAACCATGTACTTAATGATGGAGTTTCAGGTGCCAGGAGCCATCTGGGAATTGGAGGGTAATTGGAGGGATCCTCGGAGGACTCTGACCATACCGCGTACATAACCAGCTCTGTTCATTGTGGTAACGTGGGAAGCTCTGCTTTGTGCTTTGCTACCAATGTGACCTTGAGAAGATCTGTTGGTTTCAAGATTATAGTTTCTTCATCTAAACATGGAAAATAATCTCAAAGAATTTTTCTCATCCTTCTGAATTTCCCATTGTAGGCATTCTTTGGTTCTCTTGGTGAAATTAAAAATGCTGACTTGTATCTCCAACCGTGCATTAAATAAACAGGTATTGAGCCTTCCTTTCTGGCAGGTACCTGAGAAGGGATCCCCAGGGATCTTCCAATTGTTCCCAACTGATGTGGATTTGGTTCTTTCTTTGTTTCTCATTTTCTAAAATGGAGAACTTCATCTTGTGAGCCATGGAGGTTAAGTTTCTGTGGTCAGTGTAAACATTTGTGGATGAGTAGGAATATTTGGGTCTGCTGGGATGTTTGCCCTCTGTTCATCCTTGAGTCATGCTGTGAGTGTGAATAATTCCTAATGACTAATTTAGAAAAAACATCTGTCTTTCCATGGTGTACCTATTAATTCCACAAACATTTATCAAACATACTTGTGGGTACTGTGCTATGACCTTGAGAGGCATAGGTGGCCATAATGATATAGACACTTGTGTATGCCTGGCAGGCTCACTATATGGGGTCTGAATGTTCAAGGCGAGCCCTAAGGTACCTAACAGCCCAGGAGAACAGGTGAAGTATAAGACCCTGGCTTTTGCTTTGGAGGCACCTCTGGGTAGCTATGACTACCCAGATGGGTTCTTACTTGTCAGATGAGCTTTCCTCCTTCCTCCCTTGCAGGAGGAGGAGGTAAGGGGTGGAGAGAAGGGGAAGCTCTTCCCAGGGCATTTCTTTGAGAGCAGAATCATTCATAGGGGATATAAATACAGATGAATGGTAGCTTTTGTATAGGCCCACATGTTATGCTAATTATGTGATGCATGCTGTTACTAAACAGAATTGTATTTTGCCTGCTGAGAGAGGAGCAGAACCACAGAGCGGGTGAGGTGCAGCAATCATAATTGGGTACAGCAGTCCTCCAATGGGTCAGAATGGAGTCAGTGCTGGAGGAAGAGGCTGTGATTGGTGGTTAGCTCTTACTCTTTTTCATATCCAGGACTCCACTGAGGCGTGGTGGCCTGGCCTTGTGGTCCTGCCAGCTGAGTGCCACTCCTCTATTGTCTAGCAGAGTGCAGAGCCAGTGGCACCTCATATAGGTCACTCTGGGCAGAGGACATTGATGAGCCCTAGGACATGGGCCTACTGTGGTGCCAACCCTGCTCCAGAGGGTGAGATTCTTTTCCCTTTGGGCTCTTGGTATGAGGGAATTCAACCAACATCTAAGAGCAACAGTCCAGGTACTAGCAGTTATCTGATGCACAAAAATGTTCAGCATCACAGCTCATCCCAGGATAGTTCTGCATTTCAAAAAATCATGTTATATGATTTGAATAAAGATGAACAAGTTTACTAGACAGTAAGTTCTAACTAGGCAGGAATGTCTGTCTTTGCTTCCCTAATGCCTGTAAAAGTATTATTGCTGCTGCTGCTGCTAAGTCGCTTCAGTCGTGTCTGCCATCCCTGGGATTTTCCAGGCAAAAACACTGGAGTGGGTTGCCATTTCCTTCTCCAACGCATGAAAGTGAAAGTGAAGTCGCTCAGTCGTGTCCGAGTCTTAGCAACCCGATGGACTGCAGCCCACCAGGCTCCTCCATCCATGGGATTTTCCAGGCAAGAGTACTGGAGTGGGGTGCCATTGCCTTCTCCGAAAGTATTATTAGGTTGGTGCAAATGTAGTTGTGGTTTCAGACTGTGACTTTTAAATCATTATAACTAGGCTCAGATACATCTTTATTAATCAAAATAGGAACCGTTACAGTCAACAAATTTTTGCCAATGAGAAACAAGTTTGTTTATTCCTATAGCATAAAAATTCATTTTTCAGGATTCATTGAACTCTTGGAAAGCATTTTCTGCCTCCTTCTGGTGGTGAATGCATTTTCCCTGCAAAAAGTTGTCAAGATGCTTGAAGAAGTGGTAGTCAGTGGGCAAGAAGTCAGGTGAATATGGCAGATGAGGCAAAACTTTGTAGCCCAGTCCTTTCAACTTTTGAAGCCTTGGTCGTGTGATGTGCAGTTGGGCCTTGTCATGGAGGAGAATTGGGCCCTTTCTCTTCACCAGCGCTCGCTGCAGATGTTGCAGCTTTTGGTGCATCTCATCAGTTTGCTGAACATGCTTCTCAGATGTGAGAGTTTCACCGGGATTCAGAAAGCTGTAGTGGATCAGATTGGCAGCAGATAACCAAACAGTGACCGTGACCTTTTTTGTTTGTTGTTGCAAATTTGGCTTTGGCAAGTGCTTTGGAGTTTCCTCTTGGTCCAGCCACTGAGCTCATCATCACTGCTTGTTGCATAAAGTCCACTTTTCTTTGCACATCACAATCCAATAGAGAAATGGTGCATTGTTATTGTGTAGAATAAGAGAAGACAACACTTCAAAAGGACGATTTTTTTGATTTGCAGTCGGCTCATGAGGCACCCACTTATCAAGCTTCTTCATCTTTCTCATTTGCTTCAAATGCTGAATGACCTGTAGAATGGTCGACGTTGAGTTCTTCAACAGCTTCCCATGTAGTTGTAAGAGGATCATCTTCAATGATGGCTCTCAGTTGGTCATTATCAACTTCCAATGGCTGGCCACTGCACTCTTCACCTCCAAGGCTCTCCTCTCCTTTGCAAAACTTCTTGAACCACCACCACTGCGCTGTATGTTCATTAGCAGTTTCTGGGCCAATTGTGTTGTTGATGTTGTAAGTTGTCTCCGCTGCTCTAAATCCTATTTTGAACTCAAATAAGAGAACTGCTCGAATTTACTTTCTATCTAACATCTTTTTCCTAATCTAAGATAAATATAAAATACACAGCAGCTAATAAGTCATTAGCAAAAAAGCATAAAGTGAGAAATACACATTAAAATGATGTATAACCACATTTATGAATATATTTCAATATCAAACAGCAAAGGTCACCAATGTAAAACCGTGATTACTTTTGCACCAACATCGTAATATCTAGTGTATGATAGATGCAAACTAAACAATAAAGTGAAGTTTGCAGCTTAGGCCGTGACTGAACACAGTATGCTGCTTCCAGTGTTTTCCCAACTACCATGACTAATAAATAATAACAACAAACCTTGACCCAGTACTTTCTGTGTGCCTTGGACATGTATGAATTTCTTTAGTTCTCTAGCCATCTTAGAGGTACATTTATTATTGTCTCCTATTTCAGAGAGAAGACTGAGGCAGGTGGCACTTAAATGACCAGCTCAGGGTGGGAGTTGGTAAGGCAGGGGTCGGGGGCAGTGGGAGCACTTCATGGCCTTCACTTACCAGGACAGAGATCCAAGGGGTGATTGCTCATCTTGACCAATGGTGGGTGTGCTTTCAGAGAGGATGAGGTCTGGCTGAGTCAGGCTTGTTTGTCCCAGGGTGTACTGGAGCTAGCCTCAAGCCAGCACTGCTGCCATCACACTGGGCTGTTTACAGCTCTCTGGGACTGAAAAGTGTTTACTTTAAAAGGAGAGAACGTCTGTGCTTCACCACTGGTTCCATTGGCTCATCTTCCACAGTGGATGGCGCAGAAGGGTTTCTGTCTTGGTCCAGGCAACCTTTACACACGCAGGGCCAAAATGGTCAGAATGAGAAGAGATTTTGCAAAGGAGAGTAATGAATGTTTTATGCCTTTATACCCTGTCTTTTTTTTTTTTTTTGGCTTCACCACGAAGCTTGCAAGATCTTAGTTCCCCTACCAGGGCCCAGGCATTGAAAGCACCAAGTCCTCCTAACCACTGAACTGCCAGGAATTCCTATACCTGTATTTTAGCAAAAAAAAAAAAAAAAAGAACAGGAACGTAAGGTCCAATTTTATAGCAGACATTCCACCTGGGGCAGAAGAAGAACAAGGATAGGAACGTAGAATAGAGGTTCATCAGACTCTAACAGGACTGAAAGAAATAGCACACGTGTTCAGTTCTCTGTCTTCGTGAAGCCAAATGAGAAGAAGCAGACTGGTCATGTCTCCCAGGCTCCCGTCCTGGAGGGCCAGGAATTAGCAGGAGGGCTAAGAATACAGAAAAGTGGACAGGAGGGTCAGTTGTTGTCAGAGTCAGTGCTGCACTGACCTGAAAACATCACAGTGGAGAGGCAAAGTCAGGTTTTATCACGTGTCATCAGAGCTGCCTAATTTTCTTTGGGCCTGAGTGGATCTATAGAGACTTCTCAGGGGTGTTGAATACATACCCATCTTTTGCTGACATCTCTAGGCTGCTTTATACTTTAAGCCTACTTTCTTTTTGTTGTAAGTCAGGACACTTTATTCCAACAAATGTCCATTCTGCACATCTGTCATGTTGAGAGTAGGGCTAGGAACTTCTCACTGCTGTGCTCCTGGCGGAATGGTGATTAAATCTCTATGCACTTTGGTTTCAAAACTTCACTGAGGGTTTTCTGGGTGTGGGATCCTCTTGCGTGTTAGTAGTAAATATGTCTTTATACAGAATTTTGTCATTTGTAAAGCATTTTATGTACATAATTTACATTAAAAAAAAATATTCCCATGTAGGAAATTGTCTGTCTTGTTTCATGCTTTCATGGTTGGGAACACTGAGTCATAAGAAGAGAGAGAGCCAAGACTAGTAGAAGAAATTGGAGCCTTGTAGTTTTCAACCACTGTGCACAACTCTTTCAGGGTGACTAATTGGATTTTTTGTATTTTTGTGTAATGTGTCCCCATGTAGTGAAACTGATGGTTTTTGCAGTGATTGTTTTTAGAGGGTAGAAAAGTTGAACACGGATCAAGTAATGAATCTGGTGTCCCTTATTCTGTTGAACATCTGTCCTAAACTAAGGAGAGTGGCCTCCATCATGAGATATCAGGATAAGGAGATGGGAAGGAGTTAGCTGAGCATCACCTGTCTGCTGGCTCCTTTCGTGGGAGTTGGTCACTTCCTGCTCTCTGGAAAGCCAAGAGAGAAGGTTCAAGGTGTCGACAGGCTGGGATTGACCCTGGTCCGCCTGCTCCTGTCCAGCACCCTTTGCTTGAACCATGGCTTACCTACTCCTACCCTCTCCTCTCACACACATGCACGCTGCAGTGTGTGGTGAGGCACCTGTCTCCAGGAAGGGCACTTAGCTATCCCGGGGCTGCCCCTTGGGCTGTAATAAGGGGGCAGCCAGGGCTATATAGATACTCTGTAAAGTGTGCAGCAAGCATGTGATGAATTGCTTCTGGATAAAGAGCCTTTAACGCATGAA
>NW_011494718.1:12465275-12471683 GCF_000754665.1 Bison bison bison
GCCTGTCCCTCCACGCCTTGCAGCAGGTCTCCATACTCTGTGTGCCAGCCCTTCTCCTCGTCTGTCTCGTAAAGCTGCTGCTCTGGCCTTTCCCGCTCCTCTTACCTCCTCTTACCTCCGCTGCTAGACACCTCCAAGCTGTCCAATTCAGCTGTCCTAGCTCAGTGCCCCTCTTCCTGAACTGTGACTAGCATTTAACCCAGGTGATCGCTCCCTCCTGTGTGACACAGCTTCCTCTGCCTGCACTCCCTCTCCATACTCCTCCCTCCCCCACCACTAGGCCTTCTTGTGGTCCAGACCTCAGGTCTGTTTCCACTCTTGCTCACTCCCTAGATGATCTTTCTAACCCCAAGGATTTGACTATGATGACTTATACCTCCAGTTTTTAAAAAAAATATTTTATATGTATATGTGTGTGTGTATATGTATATATATGTATATATATGTATATATATCTCTCTGTCTAGCTACCTGCCTGTGCCAGTGTTTAGTTGCAGCACGCGGGATCTTCCATCTTTGTTGCAGCATGTGGGATCTTTAGTTGTGGCATTTGAACTCTTGGCTGTGGCAGGGGGGATCTAGTTCCCTGACCTGGGATGGAACCTGGGCACCCTCCTTGGAGAGTGTGGAGTCTTAGCCACTGGACCACCAGAGAAGTCCCATACCTTCAGTTTTGTATTGGACTCCGCTCTACATCTCACTGAATACATCCCAAAGAAACTCATTAGTAACTTTTCACCCCAAACCTGTGCCTTCCAGCACCTTTCTCCTCCTCAGTCAATGGCTTCTTCATTTTCCCAGTTGTTTTGGATAGAGATGTTCCTTCACCGTCAATTTTTTCTTCTTCTCTTCTTGCCTTCTGCTTCCCAGTGTTCTGGGCTTCTCTCCCACGTTACTCGTTGATTCTGCACCATCTGTCCTAGAGCAGCCCCCAGACCTTCATTTGCCCCTTTCTCCTTGCTGCCCTAGTTCTTCCTCCTGCTGAGCTCCCGTGTGGTCTGTTCTGCTGCTCAATTCTGCTCTCACCCCATGTCATGGCTCTGTCTTTCTATGATTGAGTCTTTCTCTGCTTGGCTGCAGAAACCATTCATTTACTCTTCAGAAAATCCAATGATTAGGCTGGGAAGAGATGCTTCATGCAGGGACACTTACATTGTACTGCTTCCTGTTCTCAGGGAATGAAAAATATTAACCATCCCATTCTCTTTGGTGTATTCATAAACAGCATCCATGAAATCATTGAGTTTCACAGTCTTTCCCACTGATAGTTACCACCAGCCATCTCACGGGGCTTTCCTGGTGGCTCAGACAGTGAAGAATGTGCCTGCAATGTGGGAGACCCAGTTTCAATCCCTGGGTTGGGAAGATCCCCTGGAGAAGGGAGTGGCTACCTACTCCGGTGTCCTTACCTGGGGAATTTCTTGGACAGAGGAGCCTAGCAGGCTACAGTCCATGGGGTCACAAAGAGTCGGACACAACTGAGCCACTTTCATTTTCATGCACATGGATCTCACAGGTTCAGGAATCCCCATAGTGGTCACCAGCTGCAGGGGAAAAACTAACCCATGGAGTGGTCTGCATCACAGCAGATTTGTCAATTTATCTCTAGAGTTGTTTTTGTTGAAGTATAGTTGAGGTACAATATGATGTTAGTTTCAGCTGTACAGCATAGTGATCCAGTATTTTTGTGGATGATGCTCCATTATGGGTTGTGGGATAATGGCTGGAATTCCCTGTGCTATACAGTAGATCTTTCTTGCTTATCTATTTTATACATAGTAGTTTGTATTTGTTAGTCTCACACCCTTAATTTGTCCCTCTCCTTTTCTTTTCCCCTTTGGTAATCACATGTTTTCTTTTTCCATGAGTCTGATTCTGTTTTGCATATACATTCATTTGTATTATTTTTTAAATTCCATGTATAAGTGATACCGTACATTTTGATTTCCTCAAATTAGAGAGTTGATTCATTAAATATGCCTATAAAAAGAGTTGAGTTGAACCTTATAGGCATACAGCATTTCATAGCACCTTGTTTTACTGTGCTTTACAAATACTGTGTGTTTTTTTGTGTTTTTTTTTTTATGAATCAAAGGTTTGTGGCAACACTGAGTCAAACAAGTCTATCAATGTCACCATTTTCCCATCAGTATATGCTCATTTCATATCTCTGTTTTCCATTTTGGTAATCCTAACAGTATTTCAAACTTTTTCATTATTATATTTGTGATGTGACTATTATAATTGTTTGTTTGAACTGCACCCATACATGAGACAGGGAACTTAATTGATAAGTGTGTTCTGACTACTCTACTGACCAGCCAGCTCTTTCCCTCTCCTCTGGCCTCTTCTATTCCCTGAAACACAGCAATATTGAAATTAGGCCAGTAAATAACCCTACTGTGGCCTCTAAGTGGTCAAATAAATGGAAGAGTCTCACGTCTCTCACTTTAAGTCCAAAGCTAGGAGTGATTTCATTAGTGATAAAGGCCAAAACAGACCAAAAGCTAGGCCTTTTGTGCCAAGCAGTCAAGTTGTAAATGCAGAGGAAAAGTTCTCAAAGGAAATTAGAAGTGCTATAGAGAAATCCTTTGTGAAAGGAAGGGTCAGTCGGTACAGCAAAATTCACTGTCGTTTCAAGCAGTGGCCACAGCCAGACTGATCTTCAACCCTACTGCCCTCATCAGTCAGCGTTCATCAACATGACCTTCCACCAGCAAAACAATCACAACTTGCTCACAGCTCAGAGAATGGCTAGCATTTTTCAGCAATAAAATATTTTCTGATAGAGTATATGTATTTTCTTTCCAGACATAATGGTATTGTACACTTAATGGACCACATTATTGCGTAAACATGAGTTTTATATGCACGAGGAAACCAGAAAAATCCATGTGATTCACTCCATTTCAGTATCCCACTTTATCGTGGTGGTCTGGAACCAAAGCTGCAACATCTCCAAAGGGATGCCTGCATGTATGGCTTTGTAAGACCACAGTATTGTAGATGGAAAGCCATCAGATATTCTGAGTAATTCAGTCTAGCCAATGACCAGACTAGAGTCAATTAATTCCATTTAGGCAGATTGTCAGCAAATACTGTTGTTTGTTAAGAAGTGTATCTTGATATTTCTCAAGTAAGAAATATTTTCATGTTTTCATGGACAGAATTCATGTAGAAGGTAAGCAGAGGTCAGAATGACTTTACAGTTGGACAGACCAAATGGCTGCTGCCTGAGAGTGTGTGTACATCCTGCCCATGGACACCAGAGCTTCTGTTGAAAAGTGTTCTCCATAGCCAAGTGACCAGAGTTGCTTGATATTAGGAAGCTAGTGGTCACTGAGGCTTGCTGGGAAGCAGATCGAGGCTGCCACCCCAGGCCTGGGCCTGGTCAGCCTGTTTTCCTCTTTGCCTGTGGCCACCTTGTTGCTTCTTAGGGTTTGCATTCTCAGAGGGAGCTGTGGTGCTTACTTCCTGTAGACTATCTAATGAAAGATAAGAAAGGAGTGTGAGCTTGCCACTCCTGAAGGTTTGTTATTCATGCCATTCTAGGATTCTAATAGCTTATTCGCTGTGAAGCCCCTTATTTTGGTTGCCAGAATGATAGTGAGCTGGGTAAGTCCGTGTTGGCTCCTCAGGTGCAGAGAAGTGCCTCCCTTTTGCACCCAAGGCCTGCACTGATAGAGACTGGACTGGGCTGGGTGTCGGGGGTAAGTTTGGCCAAGGAATAGAACAGGTATTTCGAATAACCTAGAAGCCATCAACTTGGAAAGTGTATTTAATGGTTGGATATAAAATGGCAAAGAAGGCTTTTGTGAAATAATTCAAACCTAGCCTAAGCACCTATCTATTTTTAAAGCCATTGAACTGGGTAAGAAGTAAAATATCCCAGGCTTTTGTCAGAATGAAAGAACAACTAAATCATCTTTTTCTCTACATTGAGACCCCTGAAGAGTGTGAAGCTGCCTGGCACACGGAGTGTTTAAAATATCTCACTCTGGCCTCATTAGTGATGGCTGTGCATTGGCCTGGCATTGATGTCCGCTCAGGATTCAGTTCTTCTATGAATTATGCAGGGCAAACAGCATAGCTCTCTTGTTGTGGGGAAATGGAAGCAGAGTGGCCAGTTGCTGTCTCCTGGGGATGGGTCTGGGCCTACAAGCCAAGTCTTCTGGTACAGACGTGGTGCAGTTTGGCTGTGAGAAGCACCACCAGAGGGTAGAGGTGCTCCTTCTCTGTGCCCAGGAGCTGCTGGGGAGGGAGTCCTATGATTGAGGATACTGACAGGTATCTACAGCAGACAGCAGTGGGTGCTCTGCCTCTCACGTGGAGGACATTCACCTGGGAAACTCCTCTCTCCCTTGGGAAAACCCAACAGCTTCCCCAGTCCCTCAGACGGTTCAGAATCTGCCTGTAATGCAGGAGACGCAGGTTCAATCCCTGGGTCGGGAAGATCCCCTGGAGGAGAACATGGCAACCCACTCCAGTATTCTTGCCTGGAGAACCCCATGAACAGAGGAGCTTGGTGGGCTATATAGTTCATGGGGTTGCAAAGAGTTGGACGCGACTGACTAATACTTGGAAAAACCCCAAGTAGGGAGCAGCCTGAGGAAGGAGCCTTGGTGAACGCCTGCAGTTCCCTCCTTCTAGGAGGCTCTCCTTGCCACGCTGTGGTAACTCCAAGACTGTGTGCTGCTGTCTTATTCTAAATTTGTTTAATTTGTAGTTTTGTCCAAAGCCTCTTTAATTGCCATTTTTTTCTTTTTCGATTTTTAAAGCTGATTCAGAGTGTAACTTTTTTTTGGCCAGGTGTCATGAATGTCACGCTTTGCCCCTTTGTGTTTTCCAGGCACTCTAAGTGAGGGTCCTCAAATCTCCTGGGAAAATGGTGGCTCTGTCTTTAAAGATTTGTGTCCGCCACTGCAATGTGGTCAAGACCATGCAGTTTGAGCCATCAACGGCTGTGTACGATGCGTGTCGAGTCATTCGAGAAAGGGTACCCGAGGCGCAAACTGGCCAAGGTAGGTCATTGGTTATTTGCTGGCTGCTTGAAGTGTGTTTGTATATTTTACCCTGGTAGCTAAGGAAACAGAGGCTCTGCATATGTGCACAGGTCAGCTAGTGTATATGTTTCGAATGAAATTCTTATCCTGGACCTTACTTGCCTCGTATATAAAACTTGTAATGACATCATTGTAGTTCTGCCAGTGAACCAGCATCATCATCATGTCCCTTTCATACTTCAGCAACGTGTTCTGCAGTTTACAAATCACTTTTTGGTATAAAGGCCTATAGAGTACAGATGAAGTTGCTCAAACAGTTATTGCTTTTGTGTATCCTGAGCCCTGTTTCACTGTTTCTACTGCCAGCAGCCTGAAGAAGACTGGAACTGCCATCAGGACCCAGGGCAAGCATCATATTTCAAGTACTTTGCAGGGGCTTCTAATCTTTATCTCAAACCTTAAAAAAAAATTGTGATACATGTTTTGTTTAATGTTTGGTTAAACCACTGGCCACAGTTAATCTGAGTTTAAACAAGTCAGTCATACAAGTTTATTTTCCATTTCCCTTTGTCTTCTCTCTACATTTCCTTCCTTTATTTAGTGTTTGACTGATGCATAAGAAATTGAGGTTACTCCTGAATTCATAAGCCTTTAGTGTGAAAATGGAATAAAACTTTCCTTAAAAATTGGAATCATAAAAATCAAACATTCAAAGACAGTTATTGTTAGGCATGGGTCTTCATGAAAAGTTCTGTTACTCACAAAACCACGAATCTTTTGGTCCAAAAGCAATGTCTATATTATTCAAAACACAATCTATAATAATAATCTATATTATTCAAAACAATCTGTTATTTCTAGATTAACCCACCCTCCCCCCACCCAAAAAAAAAAATTGCCCAGGTTCCCAAGTTCTGGTTATCCAATCATATCTGATGTTTTTACTTTTCTGTTACTGTTTATTCTCAGACTTTTTTAAACTTTGTTTGAGTTAGATTGCTAAAAAGCTCTGGTGGAGATACAAACCTTTACAGATCTTGAAGTTGTTTTTCTAAGAAACAACAGGAGCTCTGGCCCTCATCTGGGTCTCAGAGGTTTCCTTGAATCACATTTAGGAAGAGACAAATCTTGAGACAGGAAATGATACCGCTTTCCTCCTGCCTCCACCATCTTGTACTTCCTGGGTTCAGTTCAGTTCAGTTGCTCAGTCATGTCCGACTCTTTGCGACCCCATGAATTGCAGCACGCCAGGCCTCCCTGTCCATCACCAACTCCCGGAGTTCACTCAAACTCACGTCCATCGAGTCGGTGATGCTATCCAGCCATCTCATCCTCTGTCGTCCCCTTCTCCTCCTGCCTCTAATCCCTCCCAGCATCAGAGTCTTTTCCAATGAGTCAGCTCTTT
>NW_011494718.1:12471783-12472325 GCF_000754665.1 Bison bison bison
ATCTCGTTTTTGTTTTTGTTTTTTTTAAACTCTGGCTGCAATTTGTCTTCATTTGCATGTGGGCTTTCTCTAGCTCTAGATAGCAGGGGCTACTCTTCGTTGCAGGGTGAAGTAGCTTCTCTTGTTGCGGAGCCCGAGCTCTAGGGCTCATGGGTAGTTTTGGCTTGTGGGCTTAGTTTGCTCTGAGGCACATGGGATCTTCCCAGACTAGGGATTGAACTCAGGTTTCCTACATTTCAGGCGATTCTTTACCAACTGAGACACCAGGGAAGCCCTTAGTACCTTACATTTCTATGAAGTGATCTTTGGAATATGATTTCTGTTGTATATGCCATGAACAATATTCCTTAGGCGAATATACTTGGACATTTCTACATACTATAGCTCATTGTGAAGAGCAAAGATGTGTAATAGCTAAGAAAAGATTCTAAGTGCTATAGTAGAGAATCCTGTCTGATGTATTTTAACCAAGCATTTCCCAAAATTATCTAACCATGGAAAACTTTAAACCAATGACACTTTTTAACAAACACTGAGAACAC
>NW_011494718.1:12472425-12478290 GCF_000754665.1 Bison bison bison
TGTCAGCTTTAGCATCAGTCCTTCCAATGAACACCCAGGACTGATCTCCTTTAGGATGGACTGGTTGGACCTCCTTGCAGTCCAAGGGACTCTCAAGAGTCTTCTTCAACACCACAGTTCAAAAGCATCAATTCTTTGGCACTCAGCTTTCTTCACAGTCCAACTCTCACACCCATACATGACCACAGGAAAAACCATAGCCTTAGCTAGACGGACCTTTGTTGGCAAAGTAATGTCTCTGCTTTTGAGACAGGAAATGATACCGCTTTCCTCCTGCCTCCACCATCTTGTACTTCCTGGGTTAGATTAAGGGATTTCTGTGAAGAACACAGGGTTTAACTCTCCGACTTTACTCTTAATTTGATGGTATGGGGAGCAGAGACTTCACGTCATGGGAACTCTTTTACTTTGTAACGCCATGTGGGGGTGATGGAAGGATCATGCCAAGTATAAAGTCTCCATCAGCCCCTCTTTACCTGGGCGGCCTTGGACTCAAGTGGTCATTTCCATGGTCTCTCATGAGTTCTTGGCCTGACTTTTAAAGCACCTGAAAGAAAGTGAAAGTGAAGTCGCTCAGTCGTGTCCGACTCTTTGCGACCACATGGACTGTAGCCTACCAAGCTCCTCCGTCCATGGGATTTTCTAGGCAAGAATACTGGAGTGGGCTGCCATTTCCTTCTCCACCCAGGGATTGAAACCGGGTCTCCCGCATTGTAGGCAGACGCTTTACTGTCTGAGCCACCAGGGAAGTCCAGAAGCACATGGTAGGAAACAAAAGCCCAGTTCAGTAACAAGAAATTTAGACTGCTTTGTTTCTGGTGTTTCCCTAAACCTTAGACACACCTACTGCCCACTGGTTTTAAGAAATCTGAACCTCGTATGTGGGTGCTGGTTTTGCAGCTCAGCTCTTATTCTTCTCAATCTGTTTTAGTCCCAGTGGCTGCTCATGTTTGGAGAATGAAGTATTTCTCTGGTGAAGGAGCCCACCTCCCATCCTGCCAAGTCAGCAGATTCAAGGGCCTGGAAGTCAGTGATGGGTTCATCATCACTTTACCTTTCATTTTTCCTTCTGTTTGCCCTCCAGCGTCTGACTATGGGCTATTTCTCTCGGATGAAGACCCCAGGAAAGGAATTTGGCTGGAAGCAGGCAGAACACTGGATTACTACATGTTGAGAAATGGGGTATGCTGTTGATCTTCCTTTGAGTTTTCATCACTTTCTTCCTAGGCCTTCCATAGAAGCCAACATGATTATGCTTCAAAGAAAAGGAGAGATTGGAAAATCTGTTTTGATTTCAGAGCATTGTTTAATAGTTTTGATGTAATGTATTTTGTAAAGTCTGTCCAGGTTAGTGATAGGAAATATCAACAGTCCAAATTCTTGAGACTTCGCAGAGTAATTAAAGCAGCATGAGGCTATGGTTTTAAGCTCTTTCGACATGCTGCTGTTGGGCCATGGTAGTTATGAAGTAGAGCATCTTCCTCTAAGTATGTAGGACGGCCCCTGGTGACTGGTGATAGAAAGTAAGGATCCAGAGGGAACAAAAAAGTTGTTCATTCTGTCAAGCTATCAGTCTATCTACAATCCTAAAGATTGTCAGAGGTTAAATCATAACCAGTGTTTTGCTTTTATAAAAAGTTCATATTAGCTGTGTTTAATCACTATCAGTAATATTAACAACAAAAATGGTTGTGTTGTGGAAGTAGGAAGAAATAATGAGTAAAAAGTAATGAGTAACAGGAAACCATATTCAGTATCATATAATAACGTATAATGGAAGATGCCCTGAAAAAATGTATGTTTGTAACTGAATCACTTTGCTGTATACCTGAAACGAATACAATGTGTAAATCAACTATACTTCAATTTTTTTTTAAATGTGTTATATTCTGTTCAACTTAACTTCTGAGATATACTGGGTTTTGATGTACAGAATAGACGTATCAGATTAGTCAGTATTCCATAAATGAGAGTGAAGTGTGAGGCGCCGGTTAATTTTCCTTCCATAGTTCTATTTTTAAGAAGTGTAGTAAAAGAGAAATCTCTTATTTAGACATAACTCTCAAACTTATTACCTTTTTGGTTTTGCCATTATCGTGAAAACCACTTTTTTGGTGATATACCATTAAATGAAGAATTATGGGGGCATTATTTATGTCTTTTATAACATATATATATATACAAATTTCTTACTACTGTGTAAGAGACCATTGGAGAAGCACAATCTTTTCAAAAAACAAGTAGGCATTTTCCTTTGCTAATTCTCATTACAGCAGATCATTCTCAGCTTTTCAGAAGGACATATGTTACTTTGACTTTATAGAGGTTAGTTTTCAGTAACTGTGAGCTATAAGTAGTACTTCTGGGGGTGCAATTTTACTATCAGATTTTTTTTTTTTAAACTTTACATAATTGTATTAGTTTTGCCAAATATCAAAATGAATCCGCCACAGGTATACATGTATACTATCAGATTTTAAAGAAATCTTTATGTAAGCAGTTTAGCACTGGAGGTTCTGTATTAGTGGCAAAAATCTTGTGAAAAATTAGAAGGAGGGAATCAGAGGGAGCTAGGGAAAATTCTTTTATTAAAGAGAAGTGTCCAGGTTTATTAACTAATTTCCCATGCAACATGAAATGTTTACATGATTTTGCTCTAGGATATTTTGGAATATAAAAAGAAACAGAGACCTCAGAAAATTCGGATGCTTGATGGATCTGTGAAAACGGTGATGGTGGACGACTCCAAGACAGTCGGGGAACTCCTGGTTACTATCTGCAGCAGGATAGGTGAGTGTTCACATGCCAAGCTTCTGGATTTGGCTTTGTTGTTAATAACATGCTTCTCCTTTTTACACCCACTTTGGGTGTCTGGGCAATTTTGAACATATCATAACTCATTGACTTTGGCGCAATCCCAAGACAGTGTGTTCATTTTCCTGATTAGCAAACCGGCTAACTGGTATTGTAAACACTTAAGTGTCTCTCTGAGTCACAAGTGAGAGCTTTTATTTCCCTTTCAAAATTAAATTAATTCTCAAATTGAAAATAATGTTTTTGAAATCATATGGTTCAGGCTCCCATCCATGACTGGGAGATTCTGTCTAAGCATCACTGACCCCCATTACCTCCTGAAGACTCATGGGGCCAACCTATACAATCATATTAGACATTGCCCCCCCACCATGCTTCTATTTGTCTCCTCAAAGAACAAGTCTGTCTCCTTTCTATTGGGTTGGCCAAAATGTTCGTTTGGTTTTTGGTAACGTCTTACAGATGTTGCAATATATGAACCCGCTTGAATATTTGAAGAAAGTGGCCTTTCCTGTCTTATTTTTCTCATAATGAAAATGAAGCCCAGGTCCTTCAGACACTGCTTGTTTGACATTGTCTTACCTTCCTCTGTTCTATTTCTATTTTGTTCTTATTACTCAAAAATTACTCAGGAGACTTTAGCATGACGTTGGAATGTGACTTACCTAGTGGAGGACCCTCCTTTGTGGCCAGTTACTTGATGCATGCTCCCTGGAGTGACCCTGACCTTCCCCCTTGGCAAGGCTTCTTTCTGTCCTTCATCCCCAGGGACTCCTTGGAGTATTACGGGCCCCAGGACGAAAGGGACTGATGGCAATGCAGTCACTAATCTAATTGATAAACTCATTGATAATTTTAGGAATTACAAACTATGAAGAATACTCTTTAATCCAAGAAACAATTGAAGAAAAGAAAGAAGAAGGGACGGGTACGCTAAAAAAAGACAGGACACTGTTAAGAGATGAGAGGAAGATGGAGAAGCTGAAGGCCAAGCTTCACACGGATGATGACTGTGAGTGTCCAGGGAGGAAGTGTGATGTGGGCACATGGGCTGCCCGCCTCTCTCCTCTCCCATAATTTGTATGGTCTAGACAGGGGTCTTTATTCCTTTGTTTTATTTCATCTATGAACATTTGGGTCTGTGTCACTAAAAGAAAAAGACCCTTACGGGGGAAAAAAGTGATAATAGCATTTCACACCTAAAAGGTAATCTTTTAATGTCAAATACATGCATCATGTTTACAGTTTCTCCATTGCCTTCTAAAAAAAAAGCTTTTTTGTTAGCAGTTTGAACTAGGGTCCAAATAAGCTTGGATGAAAGGCTGCTTAACTCTTTTAGTCCCAAGCTTTCTCTCCATCTCTCTCTCTCTTTTTTTTTTTTTTGCCTTGTAATTATTGAGGGGAGAACCCTGGATTGTTACTTGTATACAATTTTCTATATTCTGGATTTTGTTAGATGCCTGTGGTGTCATCTAACATGTTCATATGTCCCTTTTAATTCCTGAGTTCTGGAGGCTTGATCAGATAACGTGTATCCGTGTTTAAGAATAGCGACTCCTATGTGGTACGTCCATTGGGAAGCTGAATTTGATTGTTTCCTTTTTGTGACATTAACAGCCTTGGATGACTATTGCCTCCATCCATTATTTCCTTAGGGGTTACAAAATAGTAATATAATTCCACCACAGGAAAATCCTTTTCTATGGCTACAGAGTTAATATACAGAAAAACAAGTACACGTGTGCACCACGTGTCCCCAAAGCCTGTGTTTTGTGCACTGGCTGACACCACCCCCAACACCTTCCCAGAAGGACCATGCTTTATGCACATTTCACTCAGACCTTCCCAACTTCTTACTTTCTTTCACTGTTCTTTCTCTTGCTGTTGCATTGGGAAGATGTCATCCTTGTCCTTATGTTCGTTGGTCTTCAGTGGGGCTTTCATTTCCTCTGACCCTTTTTCCAATCTCTCTCTCTTTTTTTTCTTTTCTTTTTACCTCATTCGATTTCCAATTGCATGCTTCTTTCCAAGTGAGACCTTGGTAGACAAATCCTGAAGATTATATTGTGCATGATGCTCTCCCGGCTAGTGTGGGAGAGGAGGTCCATTCAGTACATTCCCTGTGCTAAAGTCAAGGCTTGTCAATAAATACTTGCTCTCAGTATGTGTGTGTGTGTGAAGCCTGGGGAGGAGTGTAGGAATGAGAGCTGTGGGAAGTATAGAGCAACGATCCATCCCCATGCATCTAGGTATCAGGCCAGTATTTTCTAAATGAGTGAGATTACTGGTGGGCCATGTGCAGGGTTCTCCCCTCCCCTGCCCCTCAGTGTCCTGTCCTCTCCTGGTCCCAATTACTTCCAGTTTCCTCCTCTTTTCTGCCTAAGGTCAAGGGTAGCAACTCATTATGCTCAGAGTTTATAAATTATTTCTCCTGATCAGAGTAAAGGCCAGTCTTGACTTAAAAGAAAATGCAGACTTGATTGTCTCGGCTTAAAGCATTGTTTTCCTTGTTTCTTCCTCCACCCAAGGAATGGGCATATTATAAATTCATTGTAGGGTTTTACTAACTTAAGAAGAGCTGTGAACTTCTCTGTCATTTGCTTTTTCATATGTCATGTAGTAAGCATCCAATTACTTTGCCAAGTTAAAGAGCTCAGATTTAATCTAAGAAGCAACTATAACTGAATATGAGCATTTTAAAAATCCACGTCTGCATCATGCTGCTGTTTTGGTTAATCCCCTTGAACTAAGAGGAAAAGTAGACACAGTTCTTTCATATGTCATCTTGCGTTGCAGTAAATTGGCTGGATCACAGCCGAACATTCAGAGAACAAGGAGTAGATGAAAATGAAACACTGCTGCTTAGACGGAAGTTCTTTTACTCTGATCAGAATGTGGACTCAAGAGACCCCGTGCAGCTGAACTTGCTCTATGTTCAGGTACAGTATCGAACGCTCAGACCCCGAGGTTGGTGAGCTTTCCAGAACTCCGGCTGTGGCTGGGGGAGGGCAGGAACTGGGCTCTGGTTCTTGCCGTGTCTGTGACGTTCTC
>NW_011494718.1:12478390-12487421 GCF_000754665.1 Bison bison bison
CAATCATGTTGAGCTGTGGTGCAGGTTGATGTCCACTGTGTGCTGCCGGCCATCCTGAGAGGGGCTTTGGTTGGCTTCCCATCGGGGGTCCTGGTAGCCACTGCTGTCTCTCTCTGTCTTCTGGCTTTGCAGGAAATACTCACCATTCACATGTACTACTGCTTTCTTAGCTCACATCTAGAAAACAAGGATGGATATTGGTCAGAAAATCAGTATTTCTCATTAACTGAAAGATATTCTCTCAATAACATTTAAAATTTTTGCCATTAAGCAATTGTTTAAACTCAGATGAATCATTCAATTTATCTGAGTTGCAGTTACCCAGTACGTAAGATGTGGGCTTTGACTAGACAGTCCCAAAGACTTCTGTTGGCCCAAGGAAAACATCTTCCTTCCTCTCTTACTTCTTTCATTCTTCCCTGTATTCCTTCCCTTTCCTCTCCTTTTACTTATCAACCTATTGGCTCTTAGCAATAATGTGGGAGGAGGAGGGTCAGCAAAATGCAGCCACGGTGTCACCTGTGTTTATAAATATTAAAGTTTTATTGGAACCACATCTCATTTGTTTACATATTGCACACTGGTAAATCCCCTTCTTTATCACATAATTGTCTACGTATTGTCAGTGGCCGCACTCGCATTCTGACGGCAGAGTTCATGGCCCAGAAGATGTAATTTGTTTACTCTCCGGCATTTTACAGGAAAATTTTGCTGGCCCCCAAGTTAGCAGATGGAGGAAGGACTTGGAGAAATGAGGCTGGCAGGCCAGAGGGAGAGAGAGATCCAGACAATAAGAAAATGCTTGTTGGTTTAAGGCTCAGGGCCACAGGTCAGAGTGTACATCTGAAAGTGTTCTGGGGGTCATTTAACTAGAGAAAGGAAAGACAATAAATAGCAACACAAAGTGAGGGGGTCAGGAAACAGGAGAAAGACTTCAAGTGCAGTGCCTTCCTGATTCCTGGACTGTGTATTTGCTTATCATTTCACCCAGATGTCTGCAGTACTGAGTGCTTGTCTGTTCTGTTTATCTTGGGGTGGGGATTGGGTTGATTTTTACTTCTAGGTAATTTTTCTATTAACTTTATCACTTAGGGTCATAAAAATCTATTGCATTTCTGTCCCCTATGAATCTGGTCATTATACAAGGACTTCCCTTGGCCCCTTTATTTTTCACAATCACTTCTACCTCCCTAGATTGCACTCAAGCTTTAGTTTTAATATACTGGGCATTGCTGATGCCTTCCATCCATAGGCAATTTGGGCACGGACTTGTTTTCCCTTTGCATTAATTCTGTGACGCTACAGTCGCTCACAGCGTCCTGAATGAATGCCTCACTCTGGCTTGGCTGGCACGCTTCCCCTCATCTCCCCAGAGAGGGTAGGCTTGGGTGCCAGGAACATGGAACTGGAGAAATCGTGTTGGTCCCCCCAAGCTCCTGATGCTTTTTGCTTCCTCTTGTGTTGCAGGCTCGGGATGATATCCTGAATGGCTCCCACCCTGTCTCCTTCGAGAAAGCATGTGAGTTTGGTGGATTTCAAGCCCAGATTCAATTCGGACCTCATGTGGAGCATAAACACAAGCCTGGATTCTTAGAGTAAATGACCATTTGGTTTTTCTTTTTTCTGTTGTTTTCACTATTTATTTTTGAGCTTGTTATGCAACGTACACACTGTAGGTTTGGTCAGTTGTGAGACTGTTAGTTTTTACTTGATTCAATATATAATGACATTTGTGGAGAAAGCAAGGGGCCTCGAAATTCAGTGTTGGGATAACTATGAAGAGGGCTTTTTCCACTTTTGGGCAGGATGTGTTTTCCTCTGGACCACAGGGTCTGCGGTACCCCTCCAAGCTACTGTCTCAGGCAGTGGTCCCCAGCCTTTTGGCACCTGGGGCCAATTTCATGGCAGATAATTTTCCCAGGAACAGAGTGGTAGGGGATGGCTTCAGGATGCTTCAGACACTTTACATTTATTGTGTACTTTATTTCTATTATATTACATTGTGATGCATGAGAATTTAATATGGGAATCAGCCATTGCTGATCTGACAGGAGACGGAGCTCAGACGGAAATGGCAGCCATAGGGAGCAGCTATAAATACAGATGAAGCTTTGCTCACTCAGCACTCACCTCCTGCTATGCAGCCCAGTTCCTAACAGGCCATGGACCCAGTACCAGAGGTTGGGGACCCCTGATCCAGGTTATCTCTGGAACTGAGATACTCGCTTTTCCCATCTTCTGAAATCTCTGCTCTTTAGAATATTCTTCATATGGGGCAGCATTTTGTCATGTTGCATTTCTTTTAAAGACTTCAGTATTAGAGCAACAGAGTATAAAAGAGAGAGTTTCACATCATTTAGTATAATTTAGTGAAATTGTCACTGCTCTGAAAAAGTGTGATGTATATATTTTTAAATACTGGCTCTACACTTCCCACCCATCTGGTCTTTGGTTTGATTTTATGAAATGATGGGGGTGATTTTTCTGGTTCAGTACTTACGGGTTCAAGAGAAAGCTAACCCTCCAGATTCATCACTAAGATTCGTCACTGAACATGGGCCTTAGGAACTGGGTTTCCTAGAGATGTCCAGCAGACAAGCCTCACCATTTGTAGGCAGCTGTTTGTCAGAGGTCATCTTCCCCTCTGGTTTGGCCTGGGCTTCTCCAAGGATTTTGTCTCTTTCTTTCTCTGATAATATTTCTTTCCTTTATCTGGTTTCCCCCACTTGTTCTTTCTCTCTTCCACTTCCTCTTAGATCCAATGAAATATTTGGCTGAGCCAAAAATATCACTACAGGAAGTCTTAACCTGGTCAAAATCATGCTCTCACGTAGAGTGCAGCTTTTGCAGAGGCTTTGCAAGTGGGGACCTGACAGGAATGCTGACCGGAGTGGGCAGGCGTCATCTTTTCTATAGGATACACCAATGTGAGGTGCATTAAGTAGGTCATTCATCATATTGTATCTGAGTCTATTGAAAGGAGACAATAACAACTGCTTATTTGGCCCCTGACCTCACTTTTGCTTTGGTGGAAAGTAATTGGGACCAGCACGTGCCCTGAGGTAAAAAGGAAATCAGACTCCTCTCCGGGTGGCAGAGAATGCCTGGGCCGTGTGCTGTTGGGTCTAAACTGAGTTGTTATTAAAAAAAAAAACCTCTGCCCTTGGGTTGATGAATCCCAGGGAGCCCTTCCAAAGTGATGCTTTGTCCTACAGTATTCCATATAGCAACCTTGAGTTTGAGACTAGCTCTAGGCAGGTCCTGTCATTAAGTTTATTCTGCATCCTCCAAATGAGTCATTTGGCCAAGTTCCTCAGGGCCACTTGTATCCAGTTGGTCTGACTTCCTTCCTGCAGGAGCCTTGGAAATTTGCCTTTCTCTGTTCTTATACCCCAGATGCCTTCCAGTAACTGAAAGCACATGAGCTTTTAGTTACTCTCACCTTCCTGGATTCTGCCCTCACAGTTGGTCCCTCAGATACATTTGGTATCATAAACCTATGGATTATGGCCACGGAAACTGACAGCACAAAGAACTAATTAAGCCCCGGAGGGAGGAAATGTATTTTGTTTCTTTGAGTGACTGATGAAGCATGGGAGAAAGTGAAGAGATTTGTGAACCAAAAAGTTTTACGTTTAGTTTTTAAGCTTTCATACCTGTGAGCCTGTGTGGCCCTCCCTGATCAGGAGGTGATCCAAATTCAGCCTTGCATTGGGTACCTGAAATGATGCTACCCTGGTCATTTTATTTATGCCTTTTCTCTGGAGCTTTTGGATGGATAATCCTCAGGGCCTCCTTGTGAATTGAACAAGCAGTATATTTTTATGCTATGGATGCAGAAGAAGCAGCAGAGAGGAGAAGTGGCTTGTTCGTGGTTACATAGACTTTTTCTGCAGGTAGCTTCTGACTCGTCACATTGGGATTTACATTTTTTACAAACAGATGTCTACTTGGAGGGCAAAGTTGCCCCCTTCACTGGTCTCCCAGTATGCAGCAAGATTAGGAAAGTAGTTTAAAATGTGATCTCAGGATTCTTTGGCTTCCGCTCTGTTGTGCCTATTACATCCCAGTGAGTGTCATCACACCACCGACTGCTTGTGTGTGGATTACGTGCAGTATCAGCATGCTGGTATTGCTCACACACTGTCTCCTGGGACTTATGGGCACACCTACACTCTATTAAAGACGTGCCTTCTCTTAGTAATGTGAGGTCACCAAGGTTAAGCAATTGTGTTCAACTTTCTTGTTTCTGAGATTATGGTATAAAGCTCAGGACTCTAATGGTATATGTATCCTTACTCGGGTTCCAGATTAAAATAAGCTTATGTGCCTCATAGAAATTATTTTTCTTATTAATTTGATTTACTCTTTAATTAGGCCAAGTTTAGTCTAGGTAATGAAGCATTTTTATTTAATGTAGATGTTTAATTGTGTATATTATTGCACATATATTACAGGTAAAAACTTGCCTGAGAATATTCATCTCCTTTTAAACAAAACAGCGAGGTCACAGTTCCCTGACTGTATGTTGGATAGTCTGAGACCTTTCAGGGTTAGGGTCCCTGTGCTGACCCTGGTGACAAACCATGTCTGCTAGTCTTTGTTTTTCACCATCTTGCTGTCATATATACTGTTGGCTTTGAACAGTTCACAGTTAAAAAAAAATAAAAGATTGGCCTTGTCACACAGCCTGGTTGAAGATAAAGCCAGGCAGAGATTTTACTCACACAGCTTTTGGGTAAGGTACATGGAGGGATGTTTAATGACTTTAATTCCTTTCTTTTTAACTTTTAACGATAAAATTAATTTTCTTTTAATTTTTTGAAAATTTGTGTAGCACTTGTGCTCAGAGTCAGCATACTATGGACCTTTTTTTAAAAAAAAAAAAAAGCTTTATTGAGGAATAATCGACAACTATGTATATTTTAAAGTATGCAACTTGATGATATGATGTCCATATACATGTAGAATGATTACCAAGATCAAAATAACTAACATCCGTTACCTCACATTGTGTTGTGTCTGTGTGTGTGTGTTGAGAATGCTTATCGACTCAGCAACTTTGAAGTACACTGAACCATGTTATTAACTGTAGTTGTAATGCTGTGTGCCAAATTCTTACTGTAAATTTCATACACTTTGACCTGTATTATGCAGTTTACCTCTCTCCCCCAGCCCTCACATCCACCCTTTCTATCTTCTGTTTCTGTGAGAATGGCTTAAGAAAGAACTCTGCATGTTAGTGATACCATATAGTTTCGGTCATTCTCTGTCTGGCTATGTCACTTAGCATATTGCCCTCCGAGTTCACCTGTGTTGTCACAAATGGCAGGGTTTCCTTTTTTCCTACGGTGGAAAATATTTCATTGTATATATCTACCACACATGTTCTTTACCCATTCATCCATCAAGGGACATTTACGTTGTCTCCCTATCTTGGCTATTCCAAATAATACTGCAGTGAACATGGGTTGCAGACCCTGACTTCAGTTTCCTTGGCGACACACCAATGAGCGAGATTGCTGGATCATACGGTAGTTACTATGGGCCTTTTTATGAGTTTTGGGGTTTGTTTGTTTGTTTTCACCTTTCTTAAGACCCCTTAATGATTTCTGTACTCAGAAGCACCTTAGTGAAGGTGCTTATTGAGAAAAATGAAAATCAGAGACTAAACGATTCTCAGAGTTTTCAGAAATTTAAGAATTATTTAGTGTCCCCCAGCTGCTCTATTGTTGGGAAAATGGGTGCAAGAGAAACAGGGAATTTCAGAGACACAAATTTAGTGGACTAATTTAACGTACCTTCCTCAGGAAGTGATAAGTAGAACAAGATCAAAATAATACAAAGAAAATGTTTTAGTCAAGAGAATGAAATAGAAATTCAGAGAGAATCAACAGAACCCGAAGCTGCCTGTCTGAAAAAATTAATAAAATGTATAACTCTCTGGTAGATTTGGTCAAGTAAAACAAAAGAAGAAAGAGGCAAAAATAATCATTAGTAATGAATTATAGGGGAAGAACTTCAGATAAGGATTTTAAAAATCATAAGAAAATGAAATGGAAATTTGAAGCCAAAAATTGAAGATCTAGACAAAAATGGATAATAAGAAAATCTGGATGGATCTATGATCTTGAAAGAAATAGTCCTCATAATATAAAATAAATGAATCAAAAACAAAACAAAACAAAAAGTAGCTTCACTTTGTTTCAGAGAACAGAAAGAGGAAAAAAAATTCCTCACCTTACCTTGAAGCTAGCAGATCAAATAGCAAAATTGAACTGAATACAGACCAATAAAATTTTAAACTCAATATGGGTCCTACCTAAAATTCATAAAAAATCAGTAAAGTCCAGCATTACTTCTGTTGATCTGTAACTGCAAGTTATAACTGGTTTCTCTAGGAATGCAAAATTCATTGTTCAATAAATAATTTATTCATGTCTTCTGCCTGGTAAGCTCTACTGCTACTGCTGCTACTAAGTCACTTCAGTGTGTCTGACTCTGTGTGACCCCATAGACATCAGCCCACCAGGCTCTCCTGCCCCTGGGATTTTCCAGGCATGGACACTGGATTGGGTTGCCATTTCCTTCTCCAATGCATGAAAGAGAAAAAGTGAAAGGGAAGTCGCTCAGTCGTGTCCGACTCTTAGCGACCCCATGGACTGCAGCCTACCAGGCTCCTCCGCCCATGGGATTTTCCAGGCAAGAGTTCTGGAGTAGGGTGCCGTTGCCTTCTCCAACATTGAGGACAGCAGTGTAAAACAGTCAAACATTCCTTCCCTGATGGAACTTTTGTTCTAGTGTAGAGGGAGATAATAAGTAACAAAGAAGTTACGAAATAAGGAAAGGAAAAAGAAACAACTTCAGGATTAGAAAAATGAAACTGTCAGTTGCAAGTGATAGGCTTATCTACATAGATAATTCACTCAATCTGTGAAGAAATTTATCAGAACTGTTAAGAGAAAAGCAGCTTATCATCACCTAGGTCCAGACAACCATGGTATTCATCTGCAGGACTGAAAAATAAATGTATAGATATGTTTGTATGTGTGAAATATATGGAAGACTCACAACTAATCCCAATTTCTTAGAAAGCTATAGTAATTTAAACACTCTATTATTAACATAGGGTGATGTAAGAGTTCTAAAGGTGCCTTGCTGCTGCTAAGTTGCTAAGTTGCTGCTGCTAAGTTGCTTCAGTCGTGACCGACTCTGTGCGACCCCATAGACATCAGCCCACCAGGCTCCCCCGTCCCTGGGATTCTCTGGGCAAGAACACTGGAGTGGGTTGCCATTTCCTTCTCCAATGTGTGAAAGTGAAAAGTGAAAGTGTCTGACTCTTAGCAACCCCGAGGACTGCAGCCTACCAGGCTCCTCCGTCCATGGGATTTGCCAGCAAGAGTACTGGAGTGGGGTGCCATTGCCTTCTCCAGACGAACTTGCCTTAATGAAAGTTAAAACAGTAGGCAAAAGACGTTTTCCAAATGGGGCTTTCCAGATGACTCGATGGTGAAGAATCCTGCCAGGGCCGGAGATGTGCGTTTGATCTCTGGGTCAGGAAGATGCCTTAGAGAAGGAAATGGCATATTCTGGCCTGGGAAACCCTATGGACAGAGGAACCTGATTGGCTACAGTCCAGGGAATCGCAAGAGTTAAATATGACAGAGTGACTGAGCACCCTCACTAGGGAAAAAGATCAAGATAATGCACAGGCACTTGAGAGAAGAGGAAATTCAACTTACTTGTAAAGATAGGGAAAGATATTCAGCCTCGTAAGCAATGTAGAATGCAAAATCAATAAGGATATAGCTTTTTCATGCCTCTCAGATGGGCACACATTTTAATGTATGAAGACACCAGAGCACAGAGGAAATGATATTTTATAAGATGAATCTGTTGAATTTAAAAATACAAAGAGAAACAGAATGTATTGTTTATAGACACAAGGAGAGGTAGGAACATAATAAACCATGCATGGAAATTACCTTCAGGAAAATGACTACCTATAGGGTGAGAAAGAAGGATGGTGTGGGACTTCAGCGCAATCTGTAATTTGTTCTTTAAAGCAGAGAAGTAGCAATCATAAAGCGAATATGACAATATGGTAACGTGTATTTATCCTTGATGATTGGTATATAAGTTGAGGTGTATACTTTATACTTCGTGTTTCCACAGTTAATGTCTTTAAAAAGGATAGTTGCTGTAGTCTGTGTGAGAGGTGATAAAAGCTTGTAATCACTGAGGTTGGATATATACCACGTAGTAAGGAAAAAATTAAGAGACCTTGGAGGTCAGGCTCAAAGGTTCCGTGACCCTGGATGCCTCGGGGAGAAATGGTGCAGTGGTTGGGTGCAGGCAGGCAGGGGGAACCACCGTCCTCCTTGGTTTCACCCTCGTCCTATTACCGTGTTCCTTAGGAGTGCTTCACTGAGAAAACACTGCAGCCGGGGTATGAGTCTCTGAGGAAGGCTTCAGAGAGGACCTCGAGATTTTCCCCCACAAACTCAAGATAATTCTACTGTCAACAAACAAAGCCTTTGACACAGTACGAAGTCTTAAGTCAGTTTTTCTCTTGGCATCTGTTCAAACACATATTCCTCCTTTGTAGTTGGCCTTCTGTGTGTGCTTTTGTCAGAATAACTTGGCTGTGGATTCTGTTTTCAAACCCACAGTAAAGCAAGAGTTTCGCCTTTGTATCTCCCCAGCTCTGTCTTACCCCCTCTTCCTCTCCACTGCCCATGCACTGGTTCCTCTGGTTGGCTTTTTAAAAATTTTTTGGAGATAATGCCATTTTATTTATTTATTTGTGTATTTATTTTTATATTTAACTGTAGGATAAGTGCTTTCCAATGTTGTGTTGGTTCCTGCCATTCATCAGCATAAACCAACCATAGATATAGTTATGCCCCTCCCTCTTGAACCTGCCTCCCATCCCATCCCTCTAGGTTGTCACAGAGCCCGGTTTGAGCTCCCTGAGTCACACAGCAAATTCCCACTGGCTGTCTATTTTACCTGTGGTAGTGTATATGTT
>NW_011494718.1:12487521-12518428 GCF_000754665.1 Bison bison bison
AGTGTATATGGAAACATATACACTACCACAGGTAAAATAGACAGCCAGTGTCTATATATGCATTAGTATACAGTATTTGTTTTTCTCTTTCTGACTTACTTCACTCTGTTTAACAGGTTCTAGGTCCATCCACCTCATTAGCACTGACTCAAATGTGGTCCTTTTTGTAGCTGAGAAATATTCCATTGTAAAAATGCACCACAGCTTCTCTATCCATTCATCTGTCGATGGACCTTTAGGTTGCTTCCATGTCTTAGCTGTTGTAAATAGTGCTGCAGTGAACACTGAGATACAGGAGTCTTTTTCAGTTATGGTTTTCTCAGGGTATATGCCCAGGAGTGCTGTTGTTCAGTTACATGGTAGTTTTATTCCTTGTTTGTTATAGGAATCTCCATACTATCTTACATAGTGGCTGTAATCAGTTTCCATTCCCACCAACAGTGCAAGAGGGTTTTTTGTCGCATGCTCCTGACAGCCGGGAGTGCTCCCTTTGGTCTGGGGTGGTGATGACCAGTCAATGTTGCCTTCACTGTTTCCTCCTAGCTTCAGCCTCCTAAGGTTGCTGTCTCCCTCCCTAACGACTTTCAGACTCCATAACTTTCAAACCAGGAACCTCTGCATGTATCTAACCCTAGGCTATCTGTGAGCCTCGGTGGGATTTCCCACCTTTACACTGAAGGGCACTGGGTTTGGTTCAGGAGCACAGAACTGCCGTGTGACTGAGACAGGTCCTCAGCGCCTTGCCTGTGCATTCCCCATGTGATCTTCACTCTCTACTTTTTTGCCACTGTAACTCTTTCCAACTCAACCAGTGTTTTCTTCCACCTACTTCATCACTTCAAATTAACCAGGACTTGACCAATATTCTTAAGTCACATTTTCATCTTTGAGTCTGGATTTAAACCCAAGATTTAAATCCAGTGTATCCAACTCCATCATTTAAGCTTTCGGCCCACTAGACCAGTGGGTCCTCTGCCTTTAGCCTATGGCAGGCTCATCCAGCGAAAGTGAAGTTGCTCAGTCGTGTCCGACTTTTTGCGACCCCATGGGCTGTAGCCTACCAGACTCCTCCTTCCATGGGATTCTCCAGGCAAGAGTACTGGAGTGGGTTGCCATTTCCTTCTCCAGGGGATCTTCCTGACCCGGGGGTCGAACCCGGGTCTCCCATATTCCAGGCAGACGCTTTAACCTCTGAGCCGCCAGGGAAGCCTCCACCCTGGCTCATCCAGAGGGCTTGTTAAAACACACTGTTGGGTCTTACCTCAGAGCCTCTTATTCAGTGGGTTTGGCGCAAAGCCTAAAAACTTGGCACGTGTTATATGTTTTCAGGTGGTACCGATGCTGCTGGTCCTCAGACCACACTTTGAAACTTTATGTGATACCAAATTTGAAATATTATTAGTCATTTGGTGATTCGGCATGGGTTCCGGAAACCTGGGTGTTCTCGTATCCCCGAGTGACACTGTCTCTGCTGCACCTCTGTCATTGTCCCCTCTCCTCTTTAGAGCTCCACTGTGTGCTGGTAGACTTGTTACTGCCCGTTTTTGTTTTTGTTTTTTAAACTCTGGCTGCAATTTGTCTTCATTTGCATGTGGGCTTTCTCTAGCTCTAGATAGCAGGGGCTACTCTTCGTTGCAGGGTGAAGTAGCTTCTCTTGTTGCGGAGCCCGAGCTCTAGGGCTCATGGGTAGTTTTGGCTTGTGGGCTTAGTTTGCTCTGAGGCACATGGGATCTTCCCAGACTAGGGATTGAACCTGTGTCCCCTGCATTGGTAGGCGGATTCTTATCCACTGAGCCACCAGGGAAGCCCTCCTCACTGCTTTATGTTCATATTGTTGCCCTCCTTCCCCAGGAATGAGAGGGCAGCCATTGTTTTCATATGAGCAGCATGATTCCTAGGTGGGAATCTTAAATGCTTCCCAGGTGATAAGACCAGCTAAGAGAGGTAGGAGTTGCCTCTGGTGGTGCAATTTCAAGATGAGAGTTCTGAGACAGGTGAGACGCAGTTTACATTTCCCAAACCATGCTGCCTCCTGTGTACTTGTGCACTTTTTTTGAGACCAGAGAACATCTTTAGAATGCCTCTTTTGGAATTACTTATAGAAGCAGCTTACATTTGATATATGAAAATGAAGTTTTAAGTGAGTGTCTGGATTTGACTCCAGACCCTTCTCCCCAAGATGTGTTTATTAAATTCCCCTTCCTTTATTCATTGCCTCTTGGCATCTCTAAAAAATTGACTGCCACCACTATGGTCATTGTTGCCGTTATCTGATTGGGTGTTACTGTTTCTTTGTCCCAAGGTTCTCAAATACCTATCATATGGTATGTCTTTTGACCAAAGGGTAACATGGGAAGACCAGAGTGCTAAGTGGCTAAGAGCATGGTCTCTGGAGCCCACATATGAGGCTTAAGTTGTTGGCTATGATTGTGGGCAACTTCCTGAGAATCACTGAGCCTCCTGTTCCATGTATAAAAAAACTGGAATGTTGAAATATTTTCTTCCAAGAATTTTGTTAGAGTTTAATCTATTTATGCATGTAAAACCCCTGAAACAGTATTTGCATTTCAATAAATGGCAGCTGTTGGTAATGGAAAACCCCCTATGAACATGGTTTACTGTTTCTTGGATCATCCCCCAAAATCATTTAAAGTGTAGAATCTATGCTTCTACCTCTCTGAAACCCTGTATTTTAACTTTCAACTTAGGCATTTATTTCCCAGTCTTTTGATACAGGACCAACTTTTTTTCCTGGTATGGGTCACCTGGATAGGGCTCTTCATTATCTTTGTTGGATATACCACGTCATCCATAAGAGAATATAAAGACAATCATGAAGCAATCTGAGGACAGACTATTTTTAAATTTTAATTTTTTTTTTCTGTTTAGTAGTTCACATGTTTTATTTATATCTAATAACTTTTTGTAAATATTTACTGTTAGGAAGCATTCAGTAAGCTCTCTTTTGTACTGTTCCAGGGACTATTTTAGCCCCTGGTTAGGGGCTACTTTGGTTTATTGCATAATTATGTGATACACAGCCAGCAGTGAGATTGAAGAATAAATGCAGATAAATACAAACGGGAGAAGAAAGACAACTGACTCAGCCAGAGCAAAAGTAGAGCTCATGAGAGAAGAGTCTTTTGGCTGCAGATTTCAGCCTCCTGTGGATCTGAGAGTGTGAGAGGAACTCTGACTAGTCTGCTGTATTAGTAATCAGTGTTACTATTGCACTCAGAAAAGATGATACATACGAGGCTGGCAGAGGGTTTGCAGGCTGCCCTTTTAAGGTGGGAATATTTCAGGAGGCAGTAGGTAGGACTTGGCTTGGCCAGTGCTTGCTTAATTAGGAGAAAATTTTCCAATCAGATTTGACCATCTGACTCATTTTCTCAGAGAAAGCCAACAGATTTCACATGTACGCTTAGGAACCTTCCATACTTGGGTCTGGTAATCAAAAAAAAACAACTGAGCTGGAACTGCTCCCCCGCGAGCTGGCAGGCAGCGATGATGGCAGGCTGCCTGCTCTTTCTGGCTTCCTGCTGACACTGTGCGTGCTGTTGATTTACTGGGGAAGAATACATCCCCCACACATGCACGCACACACGCATGCTCCCTCAGTTCAGATTTCAAAATACAGTAAGTGAAGTGTTGGTCTCTCAGTCATGTCCGACTCTTTGTGATCCCATGGACTGTAGCCCACCAAGCTCCTCTGTCCATGGAATTCTCCAGGCAAGAATACTGGAGTGGGTAGCCTATCCCTTCTCTAGGGGATCTTCCCAGCCCAGGGATTGAACCCGGGTCTCCTGCATTGCAGGCAGATTCTTTACTATGTGAACCATCAGGGAAGCCCGCGCTTTACAGTACACTACCCCAAAATTGACTCTTGCAACATTAGGGGTCACACCTCCAGTGCGAGCTTCTAGAAGTTGTTTTCTCTTCCTACAAAAGAACGGGAGCGTTAGTTTGCAGAGTCTGAGTCGAGGGCAGCTTGTTGCCACACAGAACTTTCTCACCATAAATGACCAACAAGTCACCATCTGGTGTTCTTCTAGTAACAGTCATTCTTGTGAGGGGGTTGGCATGGGCCCCTTTTCGGGGCCCTTTAGGTAACCTTTGCCAGGTCTCCTTTGTTGATACTGTGGGAGCTGCCATCCAGAGGCTCACGGCAGTGGCCCACCATGATGCTTCCTGGTTATCATTGTTCGTGTGCTCCAAGGGGAGCTTGGAACAGCCCTGGGTCCACATGCATCCGCTCTTGAACTGGAGGTCAGAGGCTCTCTGCTGCTGTGACCTCAGCCAAGTCTCCTGACCTCTCTGTGACTCAGCTTCCTCTTCTGTGACATTGATGTCTTCCAGTCTTCTCTCAATCAGACCTTTTTGTCCCCAGAGCTGCTTAACAATAGTCACGGCATCTAAGGTGCGGCCGCCCAGTTGTTCCCTAGGTTCCTTCCTGTGGACTGACATGGGGTCTCTTGATTAGGTTTGAGTATTCTGCTGGTGCTCAAACCTAGTTCCCCAACCTTCCAGAAAATGTATTCAGAATTTTTTTTCTACAAATGCAGTTTACAGGTTGAAGAGGCATCATGATTCAAGTCTTAATGTAGCCAGAACCTTAACTTGACCCCTTCTTAAGATATTTTTTTGTTTATTCATTTATTTGGCTGCACTGGGTCTTAGCTGCGGCATGCAGGATCTTTGTTGGGTCATTCAGATCCTTCTTTCAGTTGCACACACTCTCTAGTTATGGTGTGCGGCCTCAGAAGTTGTGGTGCTGGGGCTTAGTCGCCTCTTGGCATGTGGGATCCTAGCTCCCTAACTTGAGTTGGAACCCATGTCCCCTGCATTGCAAAGTGGATTCCGAACCACTGGACCACCAGGGAAGTCCCTTGCCCCTTTTTCTGGCTACTGTGATTGAAAGCAAATCCAAGACAGCATACCATTTCACATGTCAATACTTAAATATGTTTTCCTGACAATTACAGAATTTTTAAATAATTAAAATCCCGCCTAACTGCAAATGCATCCTGATGCCAAGCAAAATTAGCACCAATTCTTTAATGACCTCTAATACCCAGTTTGTGTTAAATTCTCCCCCACATAGTATTTAAAATGTCATTTTATACTTGGTTTGTATGACGAGCCAAACAAGGCCTAAAGTGGTTGATGTTTTTCTTTTCTGAAGAACAGCTTTATTGAGATGGAGCTTACATACCATCCAACTGACCCATTTATATTTCAGCACTTTTTAGTGTGTTCACAAGATTGTGCAACCTAATCACCACAACCTGATTTTAGAATGTTTGTATCCCTCCTAAAATAAGCCCTGTGTCCTTTAGCAGTCACCGCCCTGATCCCCCTCTCCATTCCCCAACGTCTGCAACCTCTAATCCTATTTGCCTCTATAGATTTGCCTATTCTAGACGTTTCATATAAACAGAAACATAACTATTTGCAGTCTTTTGCCATGAACGTCTTTCCCTTTAGCACAGTGCTTCCATGTTATGGCATGTATCATACTGAATACATTTTTTATTGCCAAGTAAAGTTACACTGTACGGCTCAACTACATTCTTTTCATCCATTCATCAGTTGATGGAAATTTGAGTTGTTTCCATCTTTTGGCTCTTAGAAATGATGCTACAATGAACGTTCATGTACAGATGTTTATGTGGACATATGTTTTTACTTTTCCTTGATATATGCCTAGGAGTGGAATTGTTGTTTAATGTTTTGAGAAACTACCAAATCATTTTCCCCAACAGCTGTGCCATTTTACATCCCCACCAGCAATGTGTGAAGGTTCCCATTCCTCCATACCCCCGCCAACACTCCTTATGACCTGTCTTTTTCTATTGGGGTGTCCTACTGGGTATGCACTGGTGTGATACTGTGTTTGAATATTGATTTTCTTTGTGTTTCCCTGATGGCTGCTGGTGTCTAGAATATTTTCACACCCTTTTTGGCTATTTCTATATCTTCTTTGGAGAAGTGACTGTTCAGACCCTATGACCATTTTAATTGTTTTTTAAAAAATCATTAGTTGCAAGAGATTCCATACAAGTAGTTATCAGATACATAATTTGCACTTCTTTTCTCCCAGGATGTGGGTTGCCTTTCACTTTTTTTCAGTGATTTCTCTTGCAGTTCAGTTTTTCAGATTTTTATTTAGTCCGGTTTACTTTTTTTCATTTGCTGCGTGTACTTTTAGTATTGTATCTTAAAAGCCTTTCCCAGGGTCATAAAAATTTACTCCTTTTTCTTCTAAGAGTTAAACTTTTAACCCTTACATTTAGGTCAGTGATCCATTTGGAGTTCATTTTTTATAGCAATCTTTTTTTTTAAGTTATTATTCATTTATTTATATGTTTTTGGCTGCCCTGGGTCTTTATTGCGGTGCATGGGTTTTCTCTAGTACGGCCAGCAGGGGCTACTCTCTAGCTGCTGTGCTGACTTCTTATTGCAATGGCTTCTCTTGTGGAGCACAGGCCCCGGAGCTCACGGGCTTCCGTAGTTGTGGCACATGGGCTTAGTTGCCACACTGCATGAGGAATCTTCCCAGACCGGGGATTGAACCCCTGTCCCCTGCCCTGGCAGGTAGATTCTTAACCACTGGACCACCAGGGAAGTTCTGGAGTTAATTTTGATGTGTCATGTGAGATAAGAGGTCCAACTTCATTGTTTCGCATGTGGATATCTAGTTGTCACAGCACCATTTGTTAAAAAGACTGTTATTTTCCCATTGAAGCGTCTTAGCACTCTTGTTGAAAATCAGTTGTCTGTAAGGCAAGGGTTAATTTCTGGCTTCTCAATTCTATTCTAATGTCAGTACTATACTATCTGTGTTACTGTGGTTTTATAATACATTTCTTCTTTCTTTCTATACTAACAGATTTCAGTTCTTCTTTTAAATAATTCTTTAGTTTTGGTTGTGCTGGGTCTTCATTGCTGCACAGGCTTTCTCTAGTTGCTGTGAGAGGGGCTACTCTCCGGTTGCTATGCCTGGGCTTTTCTTGCTGCAGAGCTGGGGTCTAGGGTGTGCAGGCGTCAGTAATTACAGCACATGGGCTCAGTAGCTGTGGCTCCAAGGCTCTAGAGCACAGGCTCAATAGTGGTGCTGTACAAGCTTAGTTGTTCTGTGGCGTGTGGGATCTTCCTAGATCAAGGACTGAACTTGTGTCTTCTGCATTGGCAGGCAGATTCTTCACCACTGAGCCACCAGTGACACCCCATAAATACATTTCTTAAAACTCTCTTAATCTGTTTGTGTGGCAAATTTTTTACCTCTACCCGCAAGCCATTTATTTGTGAAAAACCTAGGTTATTTTTATAATATTTACCATGATGGGATTTGGCTCATAGTATCCTGGTAGTATCACTTACCATGTTTCTCTCTTTTTTTAAACTATTATGAGGTTTTTTGCTAAGCTTATATTTATATCTGGATTCTTAAAGAAATTCATATTCAGTTATATATTTACTTGTTTTTTTTTTCTCTATTGCCAAGAATACTTCTAGGTGAAACTGTATACTTACTGGTTTATCAGTCAGAAGGCATGTGTTGTGTGGTTATCCCACTTTCATTAATGCCAAATGGATCATTTGGTTTGGCTCAGACATCCATCTATTATAAAGTCCCCCATTGACTTGTCACTGGTTTTAGCAGCCACTCATGCTTGTTTAGATCTATTGACTATTCCATGCAGAGTTGTAAAATGATCATTTTGGATTTCTATTATTCCTTCTGCATTTATTAGCTTTGTTTCTTTTCCTTCATCAATTTTCAGTATGAACTTGTGCCCTAGTAACCTCTTAAGGTGATCAATGATTATTTCTAAGAATCGTTATTGAATTTTACACACCTGTGTTTTGACCCATTGCGGTCTTCATTCTTTCTGACACTCAAATTGCCCCTCACATAAAAATAATTATACGATGTCTGGGCTTTGCCTCAAAATCATCCATTAGAGGTAATGTGGATAAGCAAGTAGATGAGTCATGAGTT
Organism: Bison bison bison; assembly: GCF_000754665.1. Lineage (NCBI taxonomy): Eukaryota > Metazoa > Chordata > Mammalia > Artiodactyla > Bovidae > Bison > Bison bison. The sequence continues at coordinate 12,495,527 of NW_011494718.1, forward strand.
ATAATTGTTGAGTCTGGGCAGTGGGTTCATTGTTCTATTTTCTCTTCTTTTGTATGAGGTTTTAAAAATCATGTTCGTGTGTTGTGGGAGTGTGCTCAGTCCTGTCTGATTGGTTATCCCTTGATGTCAGTCCATTGTCATTTTGATAACTTCCTTGACTGCAATGCAGGAGACCCTGGGGTTGGGAAGATCCCTTGGAGAAGGGAACGGCTACCCACTCCAGTATTCTGGCCTGGAGAATCCCGTGGACTGTACAGTCCACAGGGTTGCAAAGAGTCGGACACGACTGAGTAACTTTCACGTCACTCACTTGATCCTTAGGCACAGGAAGCCCCAGGAACATTTCATACATCTGTCCCAAAGCTAGAATCAGTCATTTCTCCAAGGATTCTTTTTAGTGGAACTGACATTGAAGACCGTCTGGCTGATCTACTAGGGTGCTCATCTCAACCCAGTTGTCCTTGCCCTTAGCCTCTGCAGTGGACAGAACTAGAAAAGGTTTTCAGAAAAAGAAAAGTGAATCAACATTCAGGTCAGTATTTGCATTCAAATGAAAGAGTGCAAGATTCATTTAACTTCTTTTGCTCTATTTATCTATTTTATGCTAAAAAATCTTGATTTCTAACAACTACCATAATTACTCATTTACTTTATTCTAGTTATATTTTTAAGGGCCTAGATCTGATAGAGTGCCTGATGAACTATGGACTGAGGTTCATGACATTGTACAGGAGACAGGGATCAAGACCATCCCCATGGAAAAGAAATGCAAAAAAGCAAAATGGCTGTCTGGGGAGGCCTTACAAATAGCTGTGAAAATAAGAGAAGCGAAAAGCAAAGGAGAAAAGGAAAGATATAAGCATCTGAATGCAGAGTTCCAAAGAATAGCAAGAAGAGATAAGAAAGCCTTCCTCAGTGATCAATGCAAAGAAATAGAGGAAAACAACAGAATGGGAAAGACTAGAGATCTGTTCAAGAAAATTAGAGATACCAACAGAACATTTCATGGCAAAGATGAGCTCGATAAAGGACAGAAATGGTATGGACCTAACAGAAGCAGAAGATATTAAGAAGAGGTGGCAAGAATATACAGAAGAACTGTACAAAAAAAGATCTTCATGACGCAGATAATCACGATGGTGTGATCACTGACCTAGAGCTAGACATCCTGGAATGTGAAGTCAAGAGGGCCTTAGAAAGCATCACTATGAACAAAGCTAGTGGAGGTGATGGGATTTCAGTTGAGCTATTCCAAATCCTGAAAGATGACTCTGTGAAAGTGCTGCACTCAATATGCCAGCAAATTTGGAAAACTCAGCAGTGGCCACAGGACTGGAAAAGGTCAGTTTTCATACCAATCCCAAAGAAAGGCAATGCCAAAGAATGCTCAAACTACTGCACAATTGCACTCATCTCACATGCTAGTAAAGTCATGCTCAAAATTCTCCAAGCCAGGCTTCAGCAAAACATGAACTGTGAACTTCCTGATATTCAAGTTGGCTTTAGAAAAGTCAGAGGAACCAGAGATCAAATTGCCAACATCTGCTGGATCATGGAAAAAGCAAGAGAGTTCCAGAAAAACATCTATATCTGCTTTATTGACTGTGCCAAAGCCTTTGACTGTGTGGATCACAATAAACTGTGGAAAGTTCTGCAAGAGATGGGAATACCAGACCACCTGACCTGCCTCTTGAGAAACCTGTATGCAGGTCAGGAAGCAACAGTTAGAACTGGACATGGAACAACAGACTGGTTCCAAATAGGAAAAGGAGTATGTCAAAGCTGCATATTGTGACCCTGCTTATTTAACTTATATGCAAAGGACATCATGAGAAACACTGGACTGGAAGAAGCACAAGGTGGAGTCAAGATTGCCAGGAGAAATATCAATAACCTCAGATATGTAGATGACACCACCCTTATGGCAGAAAGTGAAGAGGAACTAAAAAGCCTCTTGATGAAAGTCAAAGAGGAGAGTGAAAAAGTTGACTTAAAACTCAACATTCAGAAAACGAAGATCATGGCATCCGGTCCCATCACTTCATGGGAAATAGATGGGGAAACAGTGGAAACAGTGTCAGACTTTATTTTTGGGGGCTCCAAAATCACTGCAGATGGTGACTGCAGCCATGAAATTAAAAGACGCTTGCTCCTTGGAAGGAAAGTTATGACCAACCTACATAGCATATTCAAAAGCAGAGACATTACTTTGCCAACAAAGGTTCGTCTAGTCAAGGCTATGGTTTTTCCTGTGGTCATGTATGGATGTGAGAGTTGGACTGTGAAGAAGGCTGAGCACCGAAGAATTGATGGTTTTGAACTGTGGTGTTGGAGAAGACTCTTGAGAGTCCCTTGGACTGCAAGGAGATCCAACCAGTCCATTCTGAAGGAGATCAGCCCTGGGTGTTCTTTGGAAGGAATGGTGCTAAAGCTGAAACTCCAGTACTCTGGCCACCTCATGCAAAGAGTTGACTCACTGGAAAAGGCTCTGATGCTGGGAGGGATTGGGGGCAGGAGGAGAAGGGGACGACAGAGGATGAGACGGCCGGATGGCCTCACTGACTCGTGGACGTGATTCTGAGTGAACTCCGGGAGTTGGTGATGGACAGGGAGGCCTGGCGTGCTGCGATTCATGGCGTCGCAAAGAGTCAGACACGACTGAGCGACTGAACTGAAATGAACTGAACTGAACTTATATAATATAATATACTAATTTTACAGTATGTGTATTTGTATATATATTTAGGATGAGAGTAGATAGTAGTTTAAAATAATGATTTAACAAGTCTACTGTGGCGCATTTTACATTAAAGATATATCTCATTGGGGTGGATATAGTCAAAGACTGTTTTCAAAGTTAGGCTCTATCAAACACTGTTCGGTTCATTTGTTTCCATTTGCTTTAGAGTTTTAGGTGTTGCATTTTACCCTCTTTGTGATTTCTTTTGGTTCTAAAGTGAAGACTACAGTATAAGGAAAAGTCAAAGGTTTAATATCCGTCCATGTTCCCTTCTCCGTGTTTTTTCTTTCTTTCCATGAAGAATCATTTTTACTTGTACTAGAATTACCCTTCTAATGTTTTAAAAATACATATTAAAAGTGTAAAATGGATATCCTCCTCCTTTTTCCCCAAAAGCTAGCATACTGTACGCTCTAGGGTGCTTTGCTTTGTTACTTTACAATATTTCAGGACATTCTTTCTTCTTGAACTATGTTATAATAGGTTGACCCTTTTATCAGACTAGTTTTTATATTTCTGTTCTACTCAAGTGCATTGTGGGATGTGGCCGTCTGTTATTAATTATACCATAAAATACTGAGAGTTAGGAACTTAACTGTGAGTTTTATGAAAAGTCTCTTTTTCTTTCCTTCTCATCATAGAGTACGATTAAATGCCTTACCTTTTTTACTCTCTCTTTCTCTCTCTCAGTCTAAAAGAATTCCTGCCCAAAGAATACATCAAGCAGAGAGGAGCTGAAAAGAGAATATTTCAGGTATTGGGAATGGTCAGAGCTTTGTTATTCTCCTCACTTCCTGTCCTCATTTATTAGTCTGAGAGGGGCCGCTGTACATAAAAGCTTCAGACCCCGTGCATGTACTCCACTTATATAATAAATGATTAGTGACTCAGGAGGAAAGGAGCTGACAGTTCTACTTTGGGCAGATTTATTATCTTAATCCATACCTTCTTGCTAAAGGTTACTTAGCCCTTCTGAGAAAAATGTGCATACATTTAATTTCAAAGACATTATCTTTGAAGCATTGAAACAAGGTGATTTTCCATTAAAGTGTACCAAGGAAGCTACAAGGAGCTTTTTTTTTTTAATCCTGAGATTTGTTTTTGTACCTTAGAATCTGGGAACTGGTGTGTTTTTAAAATCCAGATTTATTCTAAAATTCAGAGAGTTATCTATTCTAGGCAACCAGTAAGAAAAGCTTTGTCGTCAACTTTGCCAAGAAACACTCACTCTAGTGAATCCAAAATATCAAAGTCTTCTTTGGCATTGAAATGTAAATATAAATTGAAAGAGATAAATTTCATGTGTATAATGCATAGTTTTTAATCCAGTATTGTTTCCACACACTGAGATGTCCAGGCTTTTATACATCGTGCTGTTTGGAAATTGTTGTCTTTTGCCTGTATATTAGAATGATAGCTCTCCCAGGACAATAACATTTTTCTAGTCCTTGTTTAAAGTGTTGGTCCTGAACCTTTTGAAACCTAGAGTGCTTTGAAAATTAGGTTACAGTTACGGCCCCTGTTCTTGTCACGCTGCACATGCATGAATTGTTCCCTATAATGCAAAATCTACAGGGAATTTGGGCTCACATTCTAGTTAAGAAGGCTTGCATTAGTGCTTTCTGTGTGCTCTGACCCTTGGGCAGCAGGGACGTGCATCTACAAATAAATAGATGGCGTGTGAAGTAGTAGCTCTCACTAAGTCCACCTGTGGTCAGAGCTGCGGTAACTGGTCCCTGCCTCTGTCACTTTTATAGGAGCACAAGAACTGTGGAGAGATGAGCGAAATAGAAGCCAAAGTCAAGTATGTCAAATTGGCGCGGTCCCTTCGGACATATGGTGTGTCCTTCTTCCTGGTGAAGGTGAGTTGGGTGTGGTGGAGGGGAGCGTTTGTCTTTACCACTTCTTTTGTTAAAAGCGTTCACTGATAAGCTTGGTAGTTGTCCCTTTTTTGTTGTTGTTTACTTGCTTAGTCCCTTTGCCACCCCCATAGACTGCAGCACGCCAGGCTTCCCTGTCCTTCAGCATTTCCCAGAGCATGCTCAAATTCATGTCCATTGAGTCAGTAATGCCCTCCAACCATCTCATCCCCTGTAGTCCCTTCTCCTGCTTTCTATCTTTCCCAGGATCGCGTGGTCTTTTCCAATGAGTTGGCTCTTCGCATGAGGTAGCCAAAGTATTAGAGCTTTAGCTTCAGCATCAGTTCTTCCAATGAATATTCAATATTGATCTCCTTTAAGATTGACTGGTTTGATCTCCTTGCAGTCCAAGAGACTCTCAAGAGTCTAGGGGTAGTCCCCAGACCCCTGGCATTTGCACATGCAGCATCTTGGCAGTAGGGCCCTGAGTTGAGCAGTGGGACAGACATGAAGTTAGCTATGAGGCTGGTGAGTGAGCCTGGCTGCCCTCAGGCTCTCAGAACAGCTGTGTCTTGGCTGTGCTCTCTGTCACTACTGTGAAGTCCCCAAAGGAGTGCCTTTACTTTTACTTGCTAGCACTTTCTCCTAAGAATGTTTCACTTACGTTATCAGGAGTGCCCTGGACTAGGAAGTTTGTTGACCACAAACTTAATGGTACTTAATTTGTATCCTGTTAGATGGGTTTGCTCGGAGAAGGCAATGGCACCCCACTCCAGTACTCTTGCCTGAAAAATCCCATGGACAGAGGAGCCTGGTAGATTGCAGTCCATGGGGGTTGCTAAGAGTTGGACATGACTGATCGATTTCACTCTCATGCATTGGAGAAGGAAATGGCAACCCACTCCAGTGTTCTTGCCTGGAGAATCCCAGGGACGGGGAGCCTGGTGGGCTGCCGTCTATGGGATCGCACAGAGTCAGACACGACTGAAGTGACTTAGCAGCAGCAGATGGGTTTGCAGATTTTCTGTGGCCTTCAGATCTGTTTTTTCTTGCAAATTGCTGGCCTTCCAACCTAGAAGGACAGAGATGGGTCTTTGAAATTCAGTTTATGAACAAGCAGAGAGTGTGTTCTTGAGTTGACGAGGAAACTCTTCCAGTAACTTCCTCATTTTTACATCCTGCCCAGCATATGATCTATCCTGGAGAAGGTTCCATGTGTACTTGAAAAGAATGTGTAATCTATTGCTTTTGGTGGAATGCTCTGTAAATATCAAGTTAAGTCCATCTGGTCTAATGTGTCATTTAAGGGCTGTGTTTCCTTATTGATTTCTCTGTCTGAATGAACTGTCCATTGATATAAGTGTGATGCTAAACTCCCCCTGTGTTATTGTGTCATTGTCAATTTCTCCTTTTTTCATGCCTGTTAACATTTGTGTTTTATACTGAGGTGCTCCTATATTGGGGTGCATATATATTTACAATTTGTTATATTTTTTTCTTGGATTGATCCTTTGATCATTATGTAGTGTCCTTTGCCTCTTGTAAGATTCTTGACTTTAAAGTCTATTTTGTCTAAGTGTTGCTACTCTGGCTTTCTTTTGATTTCCATTTGCAAGGAATACCTTTTTCCATTTCCTCACTTTCAATTTGTATGTATCTCTGGATCTGAGCCACCAGGGAAGCCCACTCTCGCCTGGAAAATCCCATGGACAGAGGAGCCTGATAGGCTACAGTCCTTGGGGTCGCAAAGAGTTGGACACGACTGAGCGACTTCACTTTCACTTTCTGGATCTGAAATGAGTCTCTTGTAGGTGGCGAATATACAGGTCCTGTTTTTGTATCCATTCAGCTGTTTGGTGTCTTGGTCAGAGCATTTAGTCTGTTTTCATTTAAGCTAATTACCAATATGTATATTTCTATTGGGCTTCCCTTGTGGCTCAGCTGGTAAAGAATCCGCCTGCAATGTGGGAGACCTGGGTTCGATCCCTGGATTGGGAAGATCCCCTGGAGAAGGAAAAGGCTACCCACTCCAGTATTCTGGCCTGGAGAATTCCATGGACTGTATAGTCCATGGGGTTGCAAAGAGTTGGACATGACTGAGTGACTTTCACTTTTCATATTTCTATTGCCATTTCAGTAGTTGTTTTGGATTTGTTTTTTCCCCTTTCTTATTTTGTTCTCTTCTGATTTGATGACTATCTTTTGTGTTGGGTTTGGATTCCTTTTTCTTTTTTTGTCGGTGTATATCTATTACAGATTTTTGTCTTGTACTTACCATGAGCTTTTTGTATAGCAGCGTATGTATATACCTACTTGTTTTAAGTTACTAATCTCTTAATTACAAATACATTTTAGATCCTCTGCGTTTGTACTCTTCTGTCCTCATGATTACTGTTTTTGATATTGTATTTTACATATAATTGTTTTGTGTATCCCTTAACTGCTTATTGTGGATACAGATGGTTTTACTACTTTTGTCTTTTATCCTCCTTACTAGTTGTATGTGGGTGATTTCCTACTTTTATTGTATATTTGCCTTTACCAGTGAGCTTTTTCGTTGTAACTTCCTTCTTTTTAGTTGTGGACTTTTCTTTTCCACCTAGAGAAGATCCTTTAGCATTTGTCGTAAAGCTGGTTTGGTTGTACTAAATTCTTTTAGCTTTTTCTTGCCTGTAAAGCTTTTGATTTATTCATCAAATGTTAGTGAGAACCTTGCTGGGTAGAGTATTCTTGGTTGTAGGTTTTTCTCTTTTATCACTTTCAGTCTATTGTGCCACTCTTTTTTGGCCTGCAGAGTTTTGGCTGAGAAATCAGTAGATAGTCTTACGGGAATTCCTTGTGTATTATCTGTTGTTTTTCCTTTGTTGCTTTCAATATTCTCACTTAAAATGCTCTCATAACAGCTAAAAAGAGGTAATTATGTGAAGTAATGGATGGCTTAACATTCTGTGGTAAACTTTTCTCAATATTTACATATATCAAATCATTATACTACACACCTTAAACTTATATAATATTCTAAATCAGCTATATCTAAAGAAAATTAGAAAAGATGGCATCATGTGATCATTTTAAATAAAACTCCTAAGGTGTTTGATAAAATTCAACTATTCATTATAAAAATTTCTGTAAAATTCTAGAATACAAATATACTTCCTCAATAGGATAGAATGCTTTAAACCTATCACCAGCATTCTACTCAACAGAGAAGTGCTAGAGAGAAACTTGCAGAAATTGAGATCAGAGCAAGTTACCCTTTAACATTATTTTGTGCATTCTAGGAAGTGTGGTAATATGTTAAAAAAAATTTTTTTAAACACATATCTTTAGGAAATGAAGAAAAATTATTAATATTTGCTATGTTTGTTTATCTTTTAGCAAAGATATATGGAATCATATTTTTGACTATTTGAAATAACCATAGATTCACAGGAACTTGGAAAAATAATGCAGAGAATCAAAAAGTCAGAGTAACCAGTATGGGTAAAGATGTAGGGAAACTGGAGTCCTCATTTACTGCTGGTAGGAAAGGTTCAGTCACCTTAGAAAACAGTCTGGCAGTTCCTCAAATGTTCAACATAGAGATGCCATATGACCCAGCAGTTCTACTCCTGGGTATATATGCCTAAGAGAATTCAAAGCATATATTCACAGAAAAATTTGTACATGAAAGTATATAGCTGCATTTAGCCAAAAGGTAGAAATAACATATTCATCATCTGATGAATGGATGAACAAAAAGTCATACATCTATGAGGTGAAATATTAATTGGTCATAAAATGAAATGAAATGTACTGCTTCATACTACAGCATGGATGAATTTTGGAACTGGTATGTGAAGTGAAGGAAGGTTTCTTCACAAGAAAAACAAAAAAATCCTATGACAAGATTTCTTTGGTATAGAATGTCCAGAAAAGGCAAATCCATAGAAACAGAAGGTAGATTAATGGTTGCTTAAGAGTGGGGTGGGATCATGGGACATAGGTGAGTAATAACTAATGGTACAGGAATTTTTTTTAGGTGATGAACATATTTTAAAATTGACCATGGTGATAGTTGCACATATCTATAAAGATACCAAAATCCACTGAATCAGATACTTTAAGTGGGTGAATTGTATGCTATGCGAATTATATCTCAATAGCAATGGCACCCCACTCCAGTACTTTTGCCTAGAAAAATCCCATGGACGGAGGAGCCTCTTAGGCTGCAGTCCATGGGGTCGCTAAGACTCGGACACGACTGAGCAACTTCACTTTCACTTTTCACTTTCATACATTGGAGAAGGAAATGGCAACCCACTCCAGTGTTCTTGCCTGGGGAATCCCAGGGACGGGGAAGCCTGGTGGGCTGCCGTCTATGGGGTCGCACAGAGTTGGACATGACTGAAGCGACTTAGCAGCAGCAGCAGCATTTTAAAAATTATAAAGATGCTGAGAGTTCTCTTTTCATCAATTTTCCCTCAATGGTAACATGTCAGGAGTACAATGTCACAACCAGGCAACCGCCTTGGTACATACAGTTCATAGACCTTAATCAGATTTTGTGTTCTATATGTACTCACTTATGTGTGTGTGTTTAGTTCCGTGCAGTTTTCTCACAAGTGTAGATGTGTGTTACCACCACTGTAATCAAGATATTGAACTCTAATCCATCGAGAATACCTTGTGCTACCCTTTTATGGCCATAGACACCTCCCACCCCTTCCTGCTTCTCCTCACACCCTGCTCCCTTCCCCTGGTCTCTTTACCCAGTAGCAACCTCTAATTTCTTTTCTGTCTCAATAATTCTGTTATTTCAAGAGTACCACATAAATGGAATCATACAATACATAAATTTTTGACTTCTTTTTTTCATTTAGTAGAAATCCCTCAAGATCTATCCAAGTCATAATGTACATCAATAGCCCCATCGCTTTTTAGTGCTGAGTAGTACCCCGTAGTATGGAAGTAGCAGTTTGTCTAGTCATTCATCTCTGAAGGACATTTGGGTTGTTTCTAGTTTGTGGCTATTATGAACTAAGCTGCTATAAATATTTGTGTATAGATTTTGGTGTGAATGAAGTGTTCATTTCATTGGGATAAATGCCCAAGAGTACAATTGCTGAGCCATATGGTAAGAACACATTAAGCATTATAACAAACAGCCAGACTATTTTCCAGAGTGACTATACCATTTTACACTCTTACCAGCAAAATATGAGTGATCCAGTTTCTTATCATCCTCTCCAGCATGTGGTTTTATCATTTTTTTTAATTTTACCTTTCTGATATGTTTTATGAAATCTTATTACAGTTATATTTTGCATTTCCCTAATGGCTAATGACTTTGAACATCTTTTCCTGTGCTTATTTGTCATCTGTGTATCCCCTTCAGTGAAATGTCTGTTCACAGTTTTTTTTGGCCAGTTTTCTAGTTAGATTTTTTTTTTTTTCTTACTGTTGAGTTTTAAGGGTTCTTTATATATTCTGGATCCAAGTCCTTCATTGAATGTGATTTGCAAATATTTTTTCATGGTCTGTAGCTGTGTTTTTATCTCCTTGACAAGATCTCTCACAGAATTTTGTTGATATTTAGTCAGTCACTAAGTCATGTCCGACTCTTTGCAACTGCCGGGACTGCAGCATGCCAGGCTTGAATACACATTCTTAATTTAGATGACAAGTGTTTTATCATTGTTTTCCTTTTTATGAATCTTGTTTTAAGTGTTACATCTAAGAGTTTCTGTCTGGTACTCTCCTTGGTGATCCAGTGGTTAAGAATTTGCCTCCCAATGCAGGGGACACAGATTCGATCCCTGGTCCAGGAACTAAGATCCAACATGCCATCAGGCAGCTAAGCCCATGTGCCACATCTACTGAGCCCACACTCTAGAGCCACAAGCTGCATCTACTGAGGTCCACGTGCCCTAGAGCTTGTGCACAAAAACAGAAGGCCCTGCAATGGGAAGCCCGCACACTGCAACCAGAGAGCAGCCCCCACTGGCTGCACCTAGAAAAGACCACACAAAGTAACGGAGACCCATTGCAGCCAAACTAAGTAAATAAATAAAACTTTAAAAGCAGAAAAACTCAAAAACAAATAATATATTAAAAAAATTTTAAAAGAGCTCTAACTCTAGGCTCCAAAGATTTTCTCCCATGTTTACTTCTAAATACTTTATGGTTTTGCATTTTTGTCCTTGGTCCATTTTGAGTTTTTGTATGAAGTGTGAAGGTTTTAGATCAAGGTTCATTTTGACCTGTGGATGTCCAGTTGCCCCAGTACTGTTTGTTGAAAGGTGTTTTCCCCATTGTATTGCTTCTGTATCCTTGTCAAATTAATTTGAATATATTGCTGTGGATCTATTTCTGGGTGCCCTAATCTGTTTTGCTGATTTGCGTATCTGTCCTTCTGCTGATAGCACACTGTCCTGATCACTTTAACTGTATAGTATGCCCTAACTTCAACCTGAATGATTCCTTTCACTTTTTTCTTCTTTTTCAGAATTGTTTTAGCTACTTTAGATCCTTTTCCTTTCCATGAACATGTTAGAAAAACCTTGTCTGTATTCACACAAAAAAAACTTAGCTGGGATTTTGATGGGCATTGCATTGAAATTATAGATCAATTAGGGGAGAATTGATAACTTTACTATGTTGAGTTTTTCAGTCTATGAACATGGTATTAGATCCTCTTTGATTTCTTTCAACATTTTGTAATTTTCAGTGTGCAGATACTTGTACATGTTATAACAATATACAGAGTCATTTAAAATTTTTAGATTTATTTTAAATTCAGTGAACAAGTAAATTTACATGACATATGTCAAAAACATGAAATAACCCATGTGTGTGTATGTATAACCATGTGCAACCATTTAGAATATATGGTAAAAAGAGATCACACACAGAATGGCAGACATACACATAAAATTGTTTGGATAAGGGGTAGAATGTGTTTTAATGGCATAAATAACATATTTCTCTAGGTCCTCAATTTGAACATACCATTAAATCTTGAAGGAAGTTCATTGGCATAATTTAAGAAGTAAGTTAAAAGTGAGTGATTCATTCATTACTTGAATAGGCTATTCGGAATTCTAAATTAAAAAACTCAATGAAATTATAATTTATAAAATGTAGATATTGATATTGAACACAATTATACCACACAGCCTTCAGATCAATCATATATATATATTGTGAGAGAACAAGTTTGATATGTTTATAGATACTTCCATCATATTTCCTTCTATATTGGTGAATATTCTGTCCCCATTTGTAGATTCAACAAACATGGATCATGTAGTTCTATAGAATTAACTTTTGACAAGAAGTAGACTAACCTAGTTCAGACCCATGTGGCTCAAGGGTCAGCTGTACTTCATGCTGTATTTTCTTTGTTATAATAGAAAGTGCTTGGGTGTTGGAGCTGGGAAGATTGGCCTAGAATTCTTGATATAATATTGTCTCTGTGAGAAATAGCAGAAACTCATGACTTGGAGAGACATCTTTAACCTTCTTAAACCTCAGTTTCTTCATGTGAAAAATGGGAATTATAATTCTTTTGCATTTTAAGTAGTGCATTGACAGGTTCAGATGAAGAATCTGACAGGTCTTTTTTCCCCATTTATTATTGTTGTTGTTGTTTTAATTGGAGAATAATTACTTTAAAATGTTGTATTAGTTTTTGCTGAATATTAACATAAATCCCCTCCATCCCACCCCTCTAGGTCATCACAGAGCTCTAATGAAGATTAAGTGAGATAATGTATGTAAATAAATATAGTAGCTGGAAGATAGGGATATTTAGTAAATTTTAGGTTAGCCAACTCCTTAGCCCTTCTTACAGCCTCCTAATTCCTGGCCCCTGAGTCCTCCAACTTTTAATTGGCTTTTAGAATCATGATACAGAGCAGGGGCTAGAAACCTTTTTTAATAAAGGGCCAGATAGTCAATGTCTTCGACCTTGCTGGCTGTGCTTCTCCTCTCTGTGCTTGTAGCCCAGAAGCAGTAGGCAATATGTAAATAAATGAGCTTGGTTATGTTCTTGTAAAGTTTTATTTATGGACTATGAAATATAATGTTTTCACTTTTCATGAAGTATTATTGCTCTTTTGAATCTCTTTCAACTCTGTAGAAATAGAAAATTTACTCTTAGCTCTAAGGCCAAAAAAATCGGGGGGTGATGGGGCAGAAAACTGGCTTTAGTACCTGTCATGGTTTGCTGGCCCCAGTAGGGAGGATAACTCTCATAAGCCTGTTACGTGACAGTGTTCTCAGTGGCTAAGAACATACACTCTGAAAGAAGACCTGGGTTTCAAATTCTGGCTTTGCACATAGTTTGACCTTCCATAAGTTACTTTACTTTCATTTCTAAACTTCGGTTTATTAACCTAGGACGTTGACTTTTTATGAGGTTTAAAGGAAATAATATAGAAAAGGAGACGCTTGTACAAATGATTTCAATAGATGGGAGCTGTAAGCATCTGCAGTCTTCCTCTTTCATTGAAATCTTTTGCAGTTTATCTTGATAAGTTTTTCAAAACCCCATAAGGAACAGTAAGGCATTTCCCATGACTTGCAAAAGATCTTGTTTCTTTGCAAGAAATCTTTGTGTAAACCTTCCGATTTATAAATTTGCCTTTAACTTTCCTTGCAACCACAACCAGAGCTTTGAGGTGAGAAACCTGGGGAGCTGACCCTTTTCTCTCTGAACTATAAAAGCATCACAGAAGGCATTCAAAGCAACTCAGAATCATGAATTAAATCAAAATGAATTGCCAGTTGTTTTTAGGGAGAGAAACCGCTAATGAACAGAGTCTTTAACACCATTTTGCTTTTGAGCATCCCTCTCTGCCATGTGCCTAAAAGATTAAAAAAGAAAAGCATACTGATGACACAGCAAAGCACCAAGGCAGCACTTTGGCAGGAAGCCACTGTAGAACTCTGGTGAGCACAGCAGGCTCACGGACTTAGGCCACATTGGAGTCGGGCTTAGAGCCAAAGCATGCCCACAGCTTAGCCCACTGGCATCCCTCCACCCCAGTCTGAACCTGATGTAAGGCACAGGTGATGTAAGAATCAGCCAGTACACACACCTGCAAGAAGAGCCCAAGGCTAAGCAGACTTAATCACAGCCAGCTGCCAGGACTGAATCCTCAGTAACGGCTAAGAGGTGCTTGGAAGAGGATCATGTGCATTCTCAGTCCCGTCTGACTCTCTGCAACACTCTGGACTGTAGCCTGCCAGGCTCCTCTGTCCATGGGATTCTCCAGGCAAGAACACTGGAGCGGGTTGTCATTTCCTTCTCCAGGAAGTCTTCCTGACCCAGGGATTAAACCCACGGCTCCTGCAGTGCAAGCCACTTCTTTCCCTCCACACCACTTGGGAAGCCCCTGAATGAAGAAAGGCTGGGGTTATTAATGGATCCTACCTCTCCTTGGTAGAATACATACCTTCTCCTGCCTTTAAGTTACGCAAGCTTGACACCTCAGAACAAAACCAACCTGATGAGGATTGCCTCAAGATAGAAGTTGCTAGGTAGCTCACAGAATCGCAACCAGAGTCTACATGTGTCTGTGCACAAAAGAGTTGGGTCTTCACTGGATCCTGCCTAGCCTGCTGTCTTCTCCCAGAGATAAAAGGATACTGGTGTCTGTAGTTGGAAAACTGGAGAGGAGACGTGTGGGGTGGACTGAGATTCTAGATTTAGGGAGGAAGCGGGAACCTTATTGCCTCTGGACCTTCTCCTATTATGTAGGTCTGCCACTAAGGTTCTAAGGCAGATCCTCTCTTGGGGGAGCCCTTATATCACTAGCACAAAGCCAAGCCCCTTGCTGTTTTAACTTTCCCCAGCTGCTCTGCATTTTGCGGTTAGACTCAAAAATAATTGTGTCCCTTGATGGTGGTCCCTGTTGCTGAGTGACAGTGTTTTCTGAATTTCTTTTATACCCTCTTCCCGCACCCCTAGTTATGAACTTGTACTGGAATGCCCACTGTAAGCTGTTTGCTTGTTCACTGTGGTTTCCTCTCCCAGACCAGAATGATCTCGGGAGTCGGGGCAATCCATCAGAATCCTGTGTTGCCTCACCCCAAAGCCCCTCACTGGGGAGGTGCAGATTTGAGAGCAGGAAGGCAACAGCTGCAAACCATATTTTATTTCTGATCTCCTTCCTAGGCCCGGCAGCTGGGCTGGTGCCAACCCTGTATGACTAAACCAGTGGCTCCTGAAGCCAAGTGATGCTGCCTGGCATGGTCCACCCTGCACTGATTTCACCCCTGGTGGAACTAGCCTCTCTACAAAGGATCTGACTCGTCCCTGAGTTTTCCCTAAGGACTCAGAGGTTCTTACAGTGCTATATTCCCCTTCTCAGACACCCACTCAGATTCCTACTGCCCTTATCTCCTCCTCTTGGGAGGAAGCTGGAGGTGTGCCGTGACCTTCCCTGTCTGATGGTTTGTGAACCGCCCACAGAAACTGGGAGGGGTATTTTTGCATTTTCTCTAATTGTTTCCCTCAGAAGTAGTAAACTGGTAGACAGTCTCTTTTAAAGTCAGAGATGTTTTTGTACTCAGACCTGTGTTCTAATCCTGGCTTTATCACTTATTATCATTGCTGGCCCCTTCATTTCAAGGTGGGGAAGTTGATGGTGCTGATGATGGCAACATTTGAGGGAGGCTCTGAAAATTAATGATAATATTTATTAAGCATCGGTCACACTATTGGTTTAAGTACCTGTCCTTGCATACACATCCATGTATACTTGTACACTTTGTGCTAATTTGTCTGCATATTGCTTTTGTAGTGGTGCTGTGGGAATTGCTAGATTTTTGCAAATAATCTTGAAAAGTTTGTTTTTTCCTGACCACTAGAAATGTGTTTTAAGTTAAATTTTTGGAGTAAGGAAAAGCACAGGACAGTAATACAAATCATGTGAGATGATCATTGCTACCATTTCCTCATGTAGTGAATTTTCTAAAAAAAAACTGTTTAAAATTTTATTTCATAGGATCATGCTGTACAAACTTTTTTAATGTGAATAATTTATTATCATGAATCCAGTTGTTTTTCTGTACTATGATTTGTAATAGTTGTAGAGTAGGGATTCCCAAGTGGCTCAGTGGTAAAGAATACACCTGCCAAGGCAGGAGACACAGGTTCAATGCCTAGGTCAGGAAGATCCCCTGGCAGAGGAAATTGCAACCCATTCCAGTATTTTTTGTCAGGAGAACTTCGTGGAGGGAAGATCCTGGAGGGCTACTGTCCATGGGGTTACAAAGAGTCGAACACGACTGAGCATGATTATGCACCATTGTAGAGTAGTCTTCTGTTTGGAATATCATAATTATCAAATCTCTTATAGTTGACATTTTGGGTTATTTGTATTTTTTTGCTCTGAAAAACTCTAGCTAAGCCTTCTTGCTTTGTTATCTTTATACACATTTGTAACTTCTTTTTTAATAAGTTTCTAAAAGCAAGTTGGACTGAAAGTAGGAACATTTTTAAAGCTTTGAATCATTAACAAATTTTCTTCCATAAAGGTTTTGCTGTTTTAAATCACCATCAATAGTGGTCCTCTTTCATACCTTCTTTAATTGAGCATTAATTTTATAAAAGATAAACTATTATATATACATGAAAATTTATCTAATTTCTTCTTATGGCTTATTAACTAGTTATTTTATAATTTTAAACATTTTCTGATCATGTTCTTTGCCACGTATGTTTGATTTATGATAACCTGTGACATATAAAGCATATGAAATTTTTTATCATCCTATTAGTTGTAAATATTTATTCACCAGTCATTTGTCTTTTAATGTTTTATGGTGAGGTCTCTTTCTTTCATTTCTCTCTCTTTTCAAAAAAAATATATCAAAGTCCATCTATTTTATAGTTAAAGCTTTTAATCTTTTCCTTTATTTGGCATTTGTGCTATACATTTCCACATCCCACCCCATCCCCCGCTGGAATCACAAAAATATCCAACTATATATTCTTTCTAAATTATTAACCTATCTTGAATTTGCTGTATCATGAGTATGAGGTCAGTTCAGTTCAGTTGCTCAGTCGTGTCCGACTCTTTGAGACCCCATGGACTACAGCATGCTGGGCTTCCCTGTCATTCATCAACTCCCGGAGCCTACTCAAACTCATGTCCATTGCATTAGTGATGCCATCCAACCATCTCATCCTCTGTTGTCCCCTTCTCCTCCCGCCTTCAATCTCTCCCAGTATCAGGGTCCTATCCACTGAGTCAGTTCTTTGCATCACGTGGCCAAAGTACTGGAGTTTCAGCTTCAGTATCAGTTCTTCCAATGAATATTCAGGACTGACTTCCTTTGGGATGGACTGCTTGGATCTCCTTGCTGTTCAAGGGACTCTCAAGAGTCTCCTCCAACACCACAGTTCAAAAGCACCAATTCGTCGGTGCTCAGCTTTCTTTATAGTCCAGCTCTCACATCCACACATGACTACTGCAAAAACCATAGCTTTGATTAGACGAACCTTTGTTGGCAAAGTAATGTCTCTGCTTTTTAATATGCTGTCTAGGTTGGTCATAGCTTTTCTTCCAAGGAGCAAGCGTCTTTTAATTTCATGGCTGCAGTCACCATCTGCAGTGATTTTGGAGCCCCCCAAAATAAAGTCTGTCACTGTTTCCATTGTTTCCCCATCTATTTGCCATGAAGTGATGGGACCAGATGCCATGAGTTTAGTTTTCTGAATGTTGAGTTTTAAGCCAACTTTTTCACTCTTCTCTTTCACTTTCATCAAGAGGCTCTTTAGTTCTTCTTTACTTTCTGCCATAATGGTGTCATCTGCATATCTGAGGTTACTGATATTTCTCCTGGCAGTCTTGATTCCAGCTTGTGCTTCATCCAGCCCAGCATTTGGCATGATGTACTTTATATATGTTAAATAAGCAGGGTGACAATATACAGCCTTGACGTACTCCTTTTCCTATTTGGAACCAGTCTGTTGTTCCACGTCCAGTTCTAACCGCTGGTTCTTGACCTGCTCAGTGATTTCTCAGAAGGCAGGTCAGGTGGTCTGATATTCCCATCTCTTTCAGAATTTTCCACAGTTTGTTGTGATCCACACAGTCAAAGGCTTTGGCATAGTCAGTAAAACAGAAATAGATGTTTTTCTGGAACTCTCTTTTTTGATGATCCAGCAGATGTTGGCAATTTGATCTCTGCCTTTTCTAAATCCAGCTTGAACATCTGGAAGTTCATGGTACTGTTGAAGCCTGGCTTGGAGAATTTTGAGCATTACTTTGCTAGCGTGTGAGATGAATGCAATTGTGCTTTAGTTTGAGCATTCTTTGGCATTGCCTTTCTTTGGGTTTGGAATGAAAACTGAGCTTTTCCAATCCTGTGACCACTGCTGAGTTTTCCAGGTTTGCTGGCATATTGAGTGTAACACTTTCACAGCATCATCTTTTAGGATTTGAAATAGCTCAACTGGAATTCTATCATCTCCACTGACTTTGTTCATAGTAATGCTTCCTAAGGCCCACTTGACTATGCATTCCAGGATATCTGGCTTTAGGTAAGTGATCACACCATCATGGTTATCTAGGTCATGATGATCTTTTTTGTATAGTTCTTCTGTGTATTCTTGCCACCTCTTCTTAATATCTTCTGCTTCTGTTAGATCCATACCATTTCTGTCCTTTATTGTGCTCATCTTTGCATGAAATGAGGTAGGAATTATTATTTTAAAAAATTATTTTAATAGGTATGATAACTATTTCTTTAAAAACTTATTAAAACCAATCAAAATATTTTGAGTCCATAGATACACATTAAAAATAACAAAACCCAAGCCTCCTGATGGAAATATATTTCAGGGAATATTTAAAAAAAAAAATCTGTGCTTAGTAATGAGAAGATAACTACTCTGGCAATTTTAGTTAATTCTAAATAGCTGAAGTGCCATATTTAAATTCTACATTAACCTTTTTGTGTTACTCACTGAGGTGGCTACTGGGAGTTCAGTTTAACTTCTTTTTCTCTGGATATGTTTTTTCTGTCACAATCTCTGTTTTTGGAGCAGCCTGACCTTCTGGACAGTATCTCTCTGCAGAGAAAACTTGTGGATCTTTCCAATTTCTGTGGATCCTTCCAGTCTTCTGATAGCTCTGTTTTAGCTTCCATCCCTTTAATTTACGAGTCATTTATCTAGTCTTTAAAAAACTCTTGATTTTCCAACAGCCCCGCCTATTTTGAAACAGTGATGTAAGTTGACCGCAGGTAAAAAATCACAAAATCACTGATGACTTGGAAAAATCAGATGTATTCAGAGGAAGAGCACTGATTCTTTGTACCTCCTGTTTCAGGAAAAGATGAAAGGGAAGAACAAGCTGGTGCCTCGCCTGCTGGGGATCACCAAAGACTCAGTGATGCGTGTGGATGAAAAGACCAAGGAAGTGTTGCAGGAGTGGCCACTGACCACGGTCAAGCGCTGGGCAGCCTCACCCAAGAGCTTCACACTGGTAGGGACTGGCTGAAGCAATGAGTGGGCTAGCATATTCTGGGTGATACCATGGGGCAGGGGAAACAAGACAAGCCCACTGGGCTTCCCTGGCCTTGGAGAGGGACAGATGGTGGGGGTCCCTAGGGCAGGGAGTGGGGGTAGTCACTGGTCTAGAAGTGAGGGAGATGTCTGAGCGCTGGGTCTCCTTAGCCACCTCTTTATCTCTGGTCCTCTAAGGCGGTCTGAGTTCCTTAATTAGAAAGAGCCAGTCAAGGATGATTCTCGGTCTTCTGTGGTTCTGATGCCATCCCCAGTATAGCCTAAAAAGCAATTTGATGATGCTGTGAGGCCGTAGGGATGCTTCTCATCTCTAGTTTTAGAAGTTTCTAAATAAGCTCTTAAGAATTGTGACATCTTGCCAAGCTGTGTTTTCCCAGCCTGCCTATGAAGAGACATGCTGTACAGTGGGAATAGCACAGACTGTGGGGTAGTGTTCGAAATCAGCTTTCCTTCCCAGTTCTATGCCTTTGCTCAAGTTACTTCTCCTCTCTGAGCTTTAACGTCCTTGGTTGTGAAATGGGAATAGTAATACCTGTTTCTCAGAGTTACCAGAGTCAAATGAGACGATGACAACAAAATGCCTGAAGTGAAATACACTGAATGTCGGGAGGATGTGTGTTTGTTCCAGACCTTTAAACTTCTGAATTCTCCCTCCCAACCTCAGTATCTGCTTTTAGCAGAGTATACCGTGTGGCCCTCACTATAGCCAGCCACACTGATATATGAAAATCAGTAGTGCAATTATTTTGTAGTGTGTATTGAGCCATAAGAGAATCAGAAAGTGTTGAAATTTGTCAGTTTCTTCAGAACTCCTAAATGGTACCATTCTCCAGCTCTCATGAACACTTGAAACATCTGCATCTAGGAAAGATCTTACATCAGAGCATCAGAAAAAACGTATCAAGAAGGGGCCTTGGTGGGAATGTTAGTTATCTAATTTGAGCATTGACTCTTGCCAGTTGGGAGGAATCTTCAGAAAACATACCTTCCTTCCATTTAGGTCTACTTACCTGCCATGCTTTTTGAGTATAATTATTTAAGTATTTCTTCTATATATTATACATTGACCACTACATGAGATGGTATTACTTTTGCTTCATCTGCATAATAAGACTGAAGAAAACGCATGAGGTGAAGGATATAATTTACTTCTGTTTTTATCCATCTCATTGCTCTTTCTCTTTCTAAAGTTCCCAGTTTTCTTTTGTTTTCATTTTCTGTGTATTCAGAGAGTTTTTCTTAAGCCATTCTTTAAAGGTAAATCTGCTAGCAACAAATTTTTTAGTTTTCCTTTAGCTGACGGAGAATCTTCTTATTTTCCCTTCATTCATGAAGATTATTTTGCCAGATACAGAATTTGAGATTCTCAGTTCTTTTAGCACTTGAAAAATGTCATTCCACTTCTCTCTGGCCTCTGCTGTTTCAGCATAGAAACTTTCTGGCATCATGTTGGTGTTCATTTATAGGTAACATGCTGCTTTTCTATGAATGTTTTGAAGATTGTCTTTCTCCAGTTTTCACAAGTTCTTGGTGTGGATTTCTTAGGCTTATTCTGTTGTAGGGTTTGCTTAGTTTCTTAAATTTGTAGGCTTACATCATTCACTAATTTTTATAAGTTTTCAGTCATTGTTTCTTTATATACATATATATATATAATGTATGTATATATTTTGGTCCAACAGTAGGAGGCTCTACTCTCCTTCTGTGTTTCTGATGATATGGATATTAGGTCTTTTTTAAATTGTCCTACAGATCCCTGAAGCTCTCTTTTGTTTTGCCTGTTTTCTGTTGTTTCACTTGACTAAATTTTATCAGTCTATTTTCGAGCTGACTGGTTCTGTTCTTTGTCATTTCCACAGTACTATTTTATCTATCCCATGAGTTTTTTACTTCGATTATGGCATTTTTTTATTTGCAAATTTCAGTCTGGTTCTTTTTTATGACTTAAATTTCTTTGTTAAGCCTCTTGTTTTCATTTGTTTCAGGAGATTTTGTCATTGTTGAAACATTTTTTATGATTCAAAATTTAAAAATTCTTACCAGATGATTCCAACATCTGATTCATTTCAGTATTGGCATCAGTTGATTATCTTTTTTTTTTCTTACATTGTATTCATCTTGGTTCTTGACATGCGTAGTGATTTTTAATTATATCTTAGATGCTATGGATTTTATATCAGGATCTTCTTTATATCTCTGTTTTCGTAGACAGTCACCTTGTTTAGGTCTGGTGTATAGTCCAATGTTCTGGCATACTTCTGTGGACTTGAGTTGGCAATGGAAATTTATTTTCTGAGCCCTGGCAATGTTCTGGACTGCCTTGTTCTTCTGACATTGCTGGGTTCCTGCTCAAAGCCTGCTAGTGCTGTCTATGAGGGAATAAAGTAATTCCTATGGCCACCTACTATTAACAGGTGACCTTTCTTAGGAACACAGAAGGTGAGTGGAGGGGAGGGAGACACAGGGCTTCACTGTGGCCACTGCTGCAGAGCGATCAGACCACCTGCCTGCCTGGGTTGTGGAGAAGGGCCTGGGATGGCCAGGCTTTCACTGCTTTGCAGCCGCCCATGAGCAACTCAGTTGTGAAGCTGCTTGAGGCTCCCAATTAGGTCTTTGTTGGGCTTCCCATCTCCTGGTCCCTTGGCCAGAGAGAACAGACTTTCATAACCTTCCTGTTGGAGGTTCCAAGTTCAGGCCTCTCCAGCACCCAGCCTTGGAAATGTGGGATATAAAATAAAACTCGAGAACTCATCAGATTGTGGTGCCTCGAATACTGAGGTCACCAGTCAATACAACTTTCCAGGTTTCAGAGCCCTACCATTGTTTGTTGAATACATTTTAGGGTGTTGTATTTAGGGGAGATGAGCAAGAACAGTGAATCTATGCCAGAACTTGTTCCAAGATTGGACCCCCTCACCTTTGAAACTGGTGATGTGACTGTATTTCTTCTAACGTGAGTTTTTACCCCCTAGGATTTTGGGGAGTATCAGGAAAGCTACTACTCCGTACAGACCACTGAAGGAGAGCAAATATCCCAGCTGATTGCAGGCTACATTGACATCATCCTCAAAAAGGTATTTCATACTGTGCAGATTAGACAGCACTTCTTTATTTAAAAGTCTCAGTTTAGATGGTGTAGCTACCTGGAAAATAAAAAGCTCATGTAAAGTACTTGATGCGCTAATGGAATCTTTAGCATTAAGATTGCTTGAGTGTGCAGTCTTTGACCGCATATCCATTTCTGATTTTGCTGCAGCTCACATTTGTGTCATTGACTGCCAGGTAGTGAGCAAGTGTATCATTTAGCTAATGAATGAGCCTAGCATCTTCCTCTTTAGGTAGTTGTTACGTTTTCCTCTCTAGAAACTGGGTTGAGGGCCTAAAGATTTACTTTCATTTTTTTTCTTTCTCTCTCATCCAGTTTTAATGAGGGGGAGGGTGTTATATGCCATAGTGGTACATAAAATAACCTTTCCTAAGGTTTCAAGATACCACCCGCTGAAATAGCCAAGTTCTAGTAGAGTATT
This sequence comes from Bison bison bison, assembly GCF_000754665.1. Classification (NCBI taxonomy): domain Eukaryota; kingdom Metazoa; phylum Chordata; class Mammalia; order Artiodactyla; family Bovidae; genus Bison; species Bison bison. The sequence continues at coordinate 12,518,177 of NW_011494718.1, forward strand.
CGGAGAAGGCAATGGCACCCCACTCCAGTACTCTTGCCTGGAAAATCCCATGGATGGAGGAGCCTGGTAGGCTGCAGTCCATGGGGTCGCTAAGAGTCAGACACAACTGAGCGACTTCACTTTCACTTTTCACTTTCCTGCATTGGAGAAGGCAATGGCAACCCACTCCAGTGTTCTTGCCTGGAGAATCCCAGGGATGGGGAGCCTGGTGGGCTGCCGTCTATGGGGTCTCACAGAGTCAGACACGACTGA
>NW_011494718.1:12518528-12527418 GCF_000754665.1 Bison bison bison
GCGACTTCACTTTCACTTTTCACTTTCCTGCATTGGAGAAGGCAATGGCAACCCACTCCAGTGTTCTTGCCTGGAGAATCCCAGGGATGGGGAGCCTGGTGGGCTGCCGTCTATGGGGTCTCACAGAGTCAGACACGACTGAAGCGACTTAGCAGCAGCAGCAGCAGTAGAGTATTAGTGTCTTAATTTTAACTATATGAAATTGTCTGTGCAATAATATATACAAAAGGCACTATATATGTATATTAAATATTACATTTCTTTTTCATTGTAACTATTGATTTTATTCACCTATCACTTATTAAATATCCCATACAAGGAATTTGGGATCAACCTTAACGTACCTGCTTATGTGGCTCATTTTAAAAGGCCTCCTTAAAAGGATCTTGTGTCAAGACCTGCTAACTTTCATGTTTGTCTTGTTTTACCTCAGAAACAAAGTAAAGATAGATTTGGACTGGAGGGCGATGAGGAGTCAACTATGTTAGAAGAATCTGTCTCCCCTAAAAAGTAAGTGTATTTAAGATCAGGGATAACTGCCTTCTCCCAGCATGGGCAGGTTTCCTAGGCCAACTCTGGGCCGGTTGCCTGAAGTCCTTCACGTGGAGGGATGATGGATGAGATAGATGAGTCTTGCTTCTCAAAGTGTGGTCCCCAGACCATTGTCATCACTGTTGAGGGTGTCCTGTTGGGGTGAGGGTGGCTGGGGGTTTCAGGGAGACACGGAAGACCATGTGGTACTTAATTCCATCTTTAGACATGGTAAGCCTTCATGTCCCACTTTGAATTTCTGATTTAAATCTCATAAACTGCATCATTATCATCAAAGCCTGGAGAGTGAGTTCAGTTCTGTATCTTTTGGGCTAGGGACCTACCCAGTAGGGGAATTTTTGTTTATGAGACGCTAGTTACTGCCATGCTTGATACACATGTCATGAGGTAGCAAAAGGAAATGGTAAAAACAGGGACTCTGGAGCCAGAGTTACTAGGTTTCAATCTGGGGTCTGTTTTTCAATGTGTGGCCCTGGGGGCGTTATGAGTTTTCTCTGTCTCCTTCATGAATACTGATTGATAGTACTACCTCATAAGTTGATTTCGATGCTTGAGTTCTTAATAATGCTTATAAAACAAATAAAGCACATTAAGCAATCTCTTGATTGTAATACATATTTGCTATTTTTATCATTATTTTAAATTTAGAGCAGTCTCAATTTAGCCCCGTTTTGTGAATGAGGAAACTGAGACTTATTAAAATTTAGGAATAGGCAAGACCTGTTGAGAAGCCTGTTCACCCACCCCCTTGATGTTCATGGAGCATTGTAGTGACAGTTTTTCTGGTCTATACTGTGTGTGTCCATCTTGCTGTCTTACTTGATCCCAGCAACATCTCCCATGGCAGAGGTAGGCTAGATCTTGTCATCCTCAGACCGTGGATGAGGAATCTGAAGCTCCTGGAGGTCAGTTGAGATGTACACCTGGGGCCGAGCCAGGACTCGGATTCAGGTCTGCGACATCTCCTCTAGGACGCTGTCCTGGGGCAGCATCTTGAACTTGCCCAGTCGTAGTCACTGTTTCTCCACCTTGGCTGCTGTGTACCACTTTCTCACAGTTTGCATCGTAATCCCCTTGAAAGTGTTTCTCTATTTGTCCCCTATTAGTATACAACTTTGGAGAAGGCAGTGGCACCCCACCTCCAGTACTTTTGCCTGGAAAATCCCATGGATAGAGGAGCCTGGTAGGCTGCAGTCCATGGGGTTGCTAAGAGTCAGACACAACTGAGCAACTTCACTTTCACTTTTCACTTTCATGCATTGGAGAAGGAAATGGCAACCCACTCCAGTGTTCTTGCCTGGAGAATCCCAGGGATGGGGGAGCCTGGTGGGCTGCCGTCTCTGGGGTCGCACAGAGTCAGACACGACTGAAGCGACTTAGCAGCAGTAGCAGCAGCAGTATACAACTTGGAGCCAAATTTGATGTACTGCATTTCAAGTGCTGTTTGGTACCCTCTGGCAAAAGACTTGATTTCTTGGAGTTATTAATGACCATCAGATGAATGTTAGTAAGCTAGTGCTTCCTAATAGGGTCAATTGTGCGCTTCACAGGATTCCACTGCACTTGAACTTCTCCTAGGAGAAGCTCAGTAAGTGTCTGTGCCCTGAGTGCTGGGACCCTCCCCTGCCTGGCACCACTGCAGCCCCTCCCCACTGCAGAGGGCATCACAGTCCAGGGAGATCCTCATCACGAGATCTTTCACTTCTCCCTGAATTAGACATTGGCTGAGATCTTGGAATGTAGCTGAGCTCTGAGAGGAGCCTTAGATACACCCTCTCTAGTGCCAGTTCCTCTGCAGATGCTAATGTCCCTCCATGGATACCTGTCGATTGGTACCCTAACTTGACTCACAACCTTTGCCCTGGGCAACAGGAAGTACACTGTGATGGTTCCAGAATCCTGGGACAGAGGCTCCTATGCCTTAACACAGCTACTCACCAACCCTGCCCCACTCCCTCCCCACCCCGCAACACAGACTCTCCCACATTCCCTGTGGGTTTGTCCTCTGGATTATCAGAGTCTTACCCTCATGTGCTCAAAGTCCTTGGCGCTCACCTCTCATTCCAGGAAAACATCAAGAGGTAAAAACTTGAAATTTTTTTTACTAGATGCTCTGGGAGTCTTCCCAGACTTAAGTTGACATCATTTGGACGAGGTACCAAGGTCAGCCAGTCATCAAGGCTCCACAGGTGTTGAAACATCCTCTGTGGTCAGTGGCTTTCCACCTGGGAAAGGAGAGCTAAGCTGAGGGAGATGTGAAGTTCATTTCCACATTTCTTCCTTCAAACTAAGGATTACTGATCTCTGTCCCCAGGGCTTAGAATAGAACCTGGCATGCAGTAGATTTGTGTTGAATGAATGCTGTTTCAGGTAGAATTTACCAAATACTACATCACTGTATCCAGAACATTCACTTAGGCCTAGAACGTCATTGCTTTCTGTGTCTTTCTGAACAGCTAATAGCATAAAGCCAGTAATTAATTACAGTAGTGATTATATCAAAGGATTCATTCATCTCAGGGTTTTGCTGAGCATTTGAGTGCTGTTACCTCATTCATGATCTTGTCTATATTTGCCTCTTTTAAACTGGTTGTCATAGCATGCAGCATGAACACTGCTAACACCTGTGGTATCAGGCGCATTGACACTCCATGTGAGCGGCCACCTCGCAGTGACCAAAGCTTCTGTTCCCCGCAGGTCCACCATCCTGCAGCAGCAGTTCAATCGCACCGGGAAGGTGGAACATGGTTCGGTGGCCCTGCCAGCGGTAATGCGCTCTGGCTCCAGCGGGCCTGAGACCTTCAATGTTGGCAGCATGCCCTCCCCACAGCAGCAGGTCATGGTTGGGCAGATGCACCGCGGTCACATGCCCCCGCTGGTGAGGCTCCCAGGGGCCCTGCCCTGTGCATCACTAGGCTGCCCCTGGTGTCCAGGGAGCAATACCAGCCTGGTGATGGGTTGTGTGTGTTATCCCCACGCTTGCTACTTCCTGTCTGCACCCTGGCTCTTCAGCTCTGCAGTCCCAAATGCCCAATTCCCAGTGTGTTTTCTTTTAAATGGGTGGCTCTGGCAGTGCTCTGTCTAGGACTACAGGTGTCCTCAAGGGCTGGACAAGAGCCAGTGGCCTCTCCACGTGGTTTGTGAGTGAGGGCTAGGACCCTGCTCGCCCACTTGCTCATCAGCCCAGTACCCCTCAGAGAGGCTCAGAACTAGTCCAAGTCCGTTCCACTCCACACACCCCCCGAGCACATCATTGGTTTCTTGCACTGTGCTCGTCTGCCTGAGTCTCTCTGGAATCTCATGCTTTGGGACAAGAACTTTTTGAAAGCAGAAGAGCCTGAAAGCCCAGAAGTGATTTGACTGAAGAAGCATGTTGACTGTACTGTAGGTTTGGGTGAAATCTTTATTTACTTACCAAGAATTCAAATCTAACACCCACATGATTCCTGTGCAGGGGAACTTCTGTTCTGAATACTCAAGGGTTGGGGCCCCTGAGCTCCCAGCAGGGGACTCTTTCTGAGCCTTCTTGTCAGCTAATTACACTCTCTACACTCTGCTGATTATAATCACTCTATTGCAGACACCCCTATTTGGTATTCTATTCATGTGTCACAATACCTATTTCCAGCCCCAGTTGAAATAGGAGGTGGTTCAGGCAGTTTGTTGAGAGGTACTCTGGACCGCTGTGTCTTGATCCCAGATCCAATTTCCTTGCTTACATAGAGGCTCTGTTGCCAGGCCAGGAGCATGGTGTGATCCCTGTGTTACCTACCTTTGCAGACCTCAGCCCAGCAGGCCCTCATGGGGACCATCAACACGAGCATGCACGCTGTCCAGCAGGCCCAGGATGACCTCAGCGAGCTCGACTCCCTGCCACCTCTCGGCCAGGATATGGTGAGGGTCATTCAGCACTTTTTTTTTAAGAATATTTTCTTTTTTTTAATATTTATTTATTTGGCTGTGCCAGTCTTAATTGCAGCACATGGGATCTTTAGTTGTGGCCTGTGGGATCTGTTTCCCTGACCAAGATTGAACCCAGGCCCCCAGCCTTGGGAGCATGGAGTCAGCCACTAGACCACCAGGGAAGTTCAGCATTTTTATTTGATGTCTCTGCCCTCACAGAAAATGGGATTCTGTGCTCTGGCTAGATTCAGTGAGGTGAATCTCTGTCTCCAGCTGGGTGAGGTGCCAATCCATATTTTTTTTAAGAGATGGAGTCCCTGTCTTTAAGCTGCACCCAAGGAAGAGGGTACTAGTGGTAAAGAACCCACCTGCAGTGGAGGAGACATAAAAGATACTGATTTGATCCCTGGGTTGGGAAGATCCCCACTCCAGTATTCTTGCCTAGAGACTCCCATGGACTGAGGTGCCTGGAGGGCTATAGTCCATAGGGTCACAAAGAGTTGGACATGACTGAAGCAATTTAGCACTTAGCACAGGAAGAAAGAATCATAAAATGCTACGGGCTATTGGCAGTACCCCTTTAGGCTAAGAACTTAGACTCAAGTGGGGCCCACATTCCAGGCCTACGGCTCAGTGGCTATGTCTTCTGGGCAACTTACTCTCTCTAAGGTCCACTTTGTTATCCCTGAGAAGGGCTGTTGTGAGGGTTGACAACACAATCATGAAAAAAAGTTCTTCCCTTGTGTGTGGGCTTCCCTTGTGGCTCAGCTGGTAAAGAATCTGCCTGCAATGTGGGAGACCTGGATTCGATCCCTGGGTTGGAAAGATCCCCTGGAGAAGGGAACAGCTGCTCACTCCAGTTTTCTGGCCTGGAGAATTCCATGGACTGTATAGTCTCTGTACTGTTCTCTATACTGTTCTCACTGTATAGTCCATGGCGTCACAAAGAGTCGACTGAGCACCTTTCACTTTCACTTCACAAAGTTCTTAGCCCCGCACCTAACACAGTGTGAGCTCAGTGAGTATTAGCTGGATTTGTTGTTAATCCCGGTGGTTCTCACACTCGAGCAAACCTCAGAGTCATCCAGAGGCTAAAAATGGGCCCCTCCCCCATTTTTTCTGACTCAGTTGGTCTGGGGTGAGGCTGGAGAATTTGCATTTCCAGCAAGTTCTCAGGTGCTACTGCTTGTCTGGGAACCATGCTTTGTGAACTGCTGGGTTCGTACTACTGAACTTTTCAGTGAGGCAGGGCGTTTAACTGCCTTCCCATAGCTGCCATTGCATGAAATCATCTAGTCCCTTGCTGTTTAAATTGTGATCCCCAGGCCAGCAGCCTTGGCAGCACCTAGGATCTTGTGAGAGGTACAGAATCTTAGGCCTGCCTCCGCCCTTCTGAATCAGAATCTATGTTTTAGTTCCCAGCTGTTTTGTATACACAGGGAAGTTTGCCAAGCACCGGCTACCATTGTCATTCTCTGTCCCGCTTTGCACATTAGAATCACCTGAAAGGCTTAAAGGACAAAGCCTAGGGCCCAGGTCAGACCAAGCAGATCAGTGTTGCTGGAGGTGGGGCCTGAGTTTCCATGGTGTTTTATCTCTTTGTGATTCTCATATGCAGCCAGGGTTGGAAACCATGGCTGTAGTACTGCCTGGACATCACAGGGGCAGAACCAAGACACAGTTTGTAGCCTCGTCTCATCCAGCCAGGACAGCTGCCTCCAAGTTCTCTCTGCTCAATGTGTTTTTCATTTGTGTACCTGTATACCTGAAGGGTGCAGCATCCTCAAAGCTGTTTGTCTCAAGTCTCTGAAGTTATTAAGTATTTTGCTTTCAGGAACTTGAGACTAAAAATACATATGGCAGCCTCCCATATCCAGCATAGTTGGGAGAGGGAGTTTTTAAATATCTGGACTTAATATTCTTGCTTCACCAACTTTTGAAGAATTAATATATAAAATATTTTAGTGCTAGACATACTCTGAACCAAGATTAATATTTGGGGACTATTTGGGGAAGGAGACCAGAACCATCTATTACCATGGGATCACCATTGCCAGTATAAGCACTCATTGGCTAAGACCAGAAATGGCCAAAAGCAGAATTTGCTAAGAGTCACATGAGCATAAAGTATAAGACCACTGAGTTTTTACAGTAGAAGAAATTTAGGCACAGGAACTGAGTGAAGTTTGCTCAATGTCATATGACATATTATGGATCCAGAGCAGGAGTCCTGAAGACCACCCCTCAAAATCCTGCCAGTAAAGGTGCACATCAGCATGATATTCATGTCATAAAAGATAGTTGCTACACTGAGAGAAGACTCTCAGCTAAAATACCCTGATTCTCACTCCATTCTCTGAAAAAATGAAGTTGAAAATTAGCAACAGTTGCTGCCAGTGGGTTTCCCAGGTGACTCGGTGGTAATAAATCTGCCCGCCACTGCAGTAGACACAGGAGATGCAGTTCAATCCCTGAGTTGGAAGGATCCCATTGAGTAGGAAGTGGCAACCCACTCGAGTTTTCTTGCCTGTGAAATCCCATGGACAGTGGAGCCTGGAAGGCTATAGCCCATGGGGTCAGAAGGAGTCAGACATGACTGAGCATGCACGTTGGTGCCACTGGGCAGTATTATTATAAGATACTAATTATCTCCATTTTTTTAACTGGATTTACCTATGTAAAACCATAGAGAGTTTTGTCTCCAAAATCTTAAATAAAAGGTAGCCCGAGTAAGAAGCATTGAGAATTTTCATTCCATGTGGCATGAATGAATGAGCAAGAGACCTGTTAAGGACATTGTTAAAGATGACGTAAGGGCCTCACAGGTGCCGGCCCAGTGAGAGGAGTGTGGTCAGAATGCTGGTCTCATTTTATGGCACGGCTTCTCTGGTTTCCTGGGTAACCCTGCACAGCGATTGTGTCATGCAGTTATCTGGTTTTGCAGGCGTCCAGGGTGTGGGTTCAGAATAAAGTGGATGAATCCAAACACGAAATCCACTCTCAAGTCGATGCCATCACAGCTGGAACCGCGTCAGTTGTTAACCTCACAGCCGGTGAGTCCTTGAGGGATTTGTGGTGTATTGTGGTTTTGTTCAAAAAAAAAAAAAAGAGAAGTTCTTAGTCTTTGATTGAAGCAACAGATTTTTCCTATTCTGAGAGAAGAGCCTATTTTTAGGCCCTCACAATGCTTCAAGCATTTTCTCCACCTGACCCAGGAGAAATAAGGGGAACCTCTCTTGCCTTTGTGACTATATCATGCGCCTTCAGTGAAAAGCACTTACTCAGCTCATTGTCCATCAAGCTGCTGGACATACTTCAAAGTTTATTGAGGCCAGTTTCTGCCTTCTGAGAGCTTACAGTCTCAAAATGGTTTTGTATGACTAGCCGTCACGGGTGCCTTACTCCATCTTGTCTAACTGTGGTCTTCTCTGGATTGCATGGCTCTCAGCCTCGCATTGTCAAGTGAGAGCCAGGGATGATCTTGGCATCACCAAGCAGCCTTGCAGTGTTTCAGGGACAGAGTTGACCTCTCCAAGCTGCTGACCTTGGAGAGGCCTTCTGAAAAGGACTGTGAGATGCTAGTTTTAAAGGTGTTCACACTCAGAATCTCAAAGTGTGAGACCTCAGGGTGAAAGGACCTCATGAAGAGCAGCCTTGGAGATGGGGAGACGAGATGCCTGACTCTTGCAGGATGTCGCAAGCGGGTGGGGGTCTGCTGCCAGTGTCACCCCCTGTCTCGTGTTACCCTGGGCTCTCTGCAGCCTTCACCGCCCTTCTCTGATGGTGTCAATCCTTCTCTGTCCCAGGTGATCCTGCGGACACCGACTACACTGCCGTGGGATGCGCCATCACCACCATTTCTTCCAACCTGACGGAGATGTCCAAGGGCGTGAAGCTGCTAGCAGCCCTCATGGATGACGAGGTGGGCAGTGGGGAGGACTTGCTCAGAGCCGCGAGGACCCTCGCCGGGGCTGTGTCAGATTTGCTGAAAGCTGTGCAGCCCACTTCTGGAGAGGTGAGCTTTGGGGTGAGCAGTCACTCAAGGTTCTTTTTTTTAACTTTTTATTTTGTGTTGGGGTATAAACAATTAACAATGTTGTGGTAGTTTCCAGTGGACAGTGAGGGGACTCAGCCATGTATATACATGGATCCATTCTCCCCCAAAGTCACTCAAGCTCTGATGAGGTAGATGCAGCCTTTGAGACCCATGGGACTCTTGCTTCCCTAGCTGCTCCTTCCATCCCAGTGGCTCACGTTACCACACTGCAAGGTTTGGGGTTGCTGAACTGTGTGCAGAAGCTATGGTGCAGCCTTTGATACTGGCTAAGCATTACACGGAGTACGTCAAGGCTGTATACTGTCACCCTGCTTATTTAACTTATATGCAGAGTACATCATGAGAAACGCTGGACTGGAAGAAGCACAAGCTGGAATC
>NW_011494718.1:12527518-12528092 GCF_000754665.1 Bison bison bison
ATTGTCTAATGGGATATCCTTTAGATCCTCCCGAGCTGCATAGTTTAAGGTTAGGAATTGAGAACAATCGTGATCAGGTGTTTCATTTTCCTTCTCAGGAAGGAAAGTGGCAGGATTTAAATTTCCACAAACTTTAAGCTTAGTTACTGGTCCATCTAACAACAATGACTGATACTTAAGAAGCCTACTGTCTGTCATCCAAATATTAACCTTAGAATTTAAGATTCTACTCACATCATGAGAAGTCAGTACAGTAAGGTTTCGTCCATTAATTATTTTTAAAGCTTCAGGTGCTAATAAAGCCGTTGCCCCAATTACTCTTAGGCAGTGGGGCCACCCACATGCAACTACATCTAATTCTCTGCTTAGATAAGCAATAGGTTGTTGGTGAGGCCCTCGGGGTTGTGTCAAAACTCCCAATGCCACACCTTTTCTTTCAGTGACAAACAAATTAAATTCTGACCCTGTGGGCAAGCTCAGAGCTGGAGCTTGCAGGAGAGCAGTCTGAAGAACCTTAAAAGCCTTTTGAGTTTCTGGAGACCAAACCAGTTTGTCAGTTTGGGCCTGCTGAGTT
>NW_011494718.1:12528192-12536292 GCF_000754665.1 Bison bison bison
TTTTTCCAGTGGTCATGTATGGATGTGAAAGTTGGACTGTGAAGAAAGCTGAGCACCGAAGAATTGATGCTTTTGAAATGTGGTACTGGAGAAGACTCTTGCAAGTCCCTTGGACTGCAAGGAGATCCAACCAGTCCATCCTAAAGGAGACCAGTCCTGGGTGTTCACTGGAAGGACTGAAGCTAAGGCTGAAACGCCAATACTTTGGCCACCTCATGCGAAGAGTTGACTCATTGGAAAAGACCCTGATGCTGGCAGAGACTGGGGGCAGGAGGAGAAGGGGACGACAGAGGATGAGATGGTTGATTGGCATCACCAGCTCGATGCACATGAGTTTGGGTGAACTCCGGGAGTTGGTGATGGACAGGGAGGCCTGGCGTGCTGTGGTTCACGTGGTCACAAAGAGTCAGACATGACTGAACGCCTTAACTGAAGCTTTACTCTGCTGACAAAAGTCCATATAGTTAAGACTATGGTCTTCCTAGTAGTCCCATGTGGTTGTGAGATCTGGACTATAAAGAAGGCAGAGCACCAAAGAATCAATGCCTTCCAACTCTGATGCTGGAGAAGGTTCCTGAAGGTCTCCTGGATAGCAAGGAGATCAAACCAGTCAGTCTTAAGGGAGATCAACCCTGAATACTCATTGGAAGGACTGATGCTGAAGCAAAAACTCCAGTATTTTGGTTATCTGATGTGAACAGCCAACTCTTTGGAAAAGTCCCTTATGCTAGGAAAGATTGAGGGCAGAACAGGAGGATGTCAAAGGATGAGATGGCTGGATGGCATCACCGATGCAATGGACATGAACTTGGGCAAACTCTGGAAGATGATGAGGGACAGGGAAGCTTGGCATCCTGCAGTCCATGGGGTTGCAAAGAGCTGGACATGACTGAGCGACTGAACAACAACAGGCTCTTAGAAGGAAACCTCCCTTCCCCCACCCAAGGCTACTTGATTAGATGTAACCTGAGAAACTAACACACACATGACAAATACACATGTAAAGGGAATACAAATCTGTACCCTAATTTCCTACCAGTTGAATGAGGCTTGTTAATTGATCGTTTCAAATATATTCAGACATTGGTGGTTTTGAGCAATGGTAGTTCCTTGCACAGATTCCACAAGCACATGTATGTCTCCTGTCTGGCAGACAGTTCCAGAGTTTATTGGGCTGCAGGAGGAAGCTAGCCTGTAGGACTCCTCTTCCTGCGCTGCCCTGTCTGATGCTGTTGGGGAGGCAGTGCATTCTCTTTCCCACTAAGATGTGCTCTGTGTTTATAGCCTCGACAGACAGTTTTGACCGCCGCTGGAAGCATAGGACAAGCCAGCGGGGATCTTCTGCGGCAGATCGGAGAGAATGAGACTGACGAGCGATTCCAGGTAAGATATTTGCAGTCCATAATCTTGGACCCTAAGTGATGGTCTTAGACCCAAGCAGGGAGAAGGTATTGAAAAACGGAGTCTTCCTTGAACTGACAAGAGAAGGGTGAAGGTGGATTATTTTAGAGTGTAATCTTTTATGTGTTAACGAAAAAAAATTTTAATTGAAAAACTCAATTCACTTACACCATACATCACCACATTGAAACATCTGCTTAGCTGTTCTCACTAGTCAGCATGCTGCCCTTTCTTTAAACACAAACATGGAAGGAATAATGTCACAACCATCCTTATATCAACCACCCAACTCTACAATTATCCACTCATGGCCAGTCTTGTTTTATCTATTTGGGGCAGTTTTGAATTGCATCATTCTTGAGTCCACATGTAATAGTGAAAACACACGCACTCCCATACACTCTGCTCCCACATAGCACAAGCATTCCATTGTGTTGAGAGCTTTGAATGTGTCTGTGTCATATTCAAAACCACAAGTGTGGCAGAGAAGTCCCTTTTGTCACCCACCCCCCCTTTTTTTCAATACCAAAGACATATCCTCTGGGGACCAGCTGTAGCCACTGTCTGCAGCTGGCTGGATGCACTGCCAGCTCAGACAAGATCTCAACTTGTCTGCCTCCATTCCCAGCCCCCGCAAATGGGGTGGGGAGGCCTCCTGCTGGGGATCTTCAGGCCAGATGAACTCCTCTTCTCACATACTTATGGGCAGATGCCTTTCATTCCTCTTCCTACTCCTCCTAAGTCTTAATTTTACAAGTAACATACAAATACGTTCTCATTAAACTGCTGCAGTCCAGGTTTTCAGGAAGGTACCCTTTTCTAAATCCTATGGCAGGTTCAGTGTTTGGAATTTCTGTAGAATTTAGAATAAAATCATCCAGCTTTCTATTAGCATTCCACTTGCCTCAAGGGGGGCAATTTTGCTTGCTATTTCATCTAGAACTACTGGATTTCATCACCTCGAGATGCGTTAGTTACTCTAAGATATGATCGTGTATGTTGTGGATACATTAAACATGCCCCTTCTCCTCTACTTTCCACATTCCTGGGGTGCTGGGGACACAGGACTCGTTCAGATCCTGCATTAAGGCTTGAACATTCAGTGCATGAACATTCATGTGATCAGGGAGGCTGAGACACAGAATGGGTGGTAGGGGTATTCCTGGAAGCCATTTCTGTGCTAGCGTGGCCAGTAATAACTGTAAACAGAACTAACTGTAGACCACATAAATACAACCTGCTAAAGCCAAGCTAATTATGTCCTCATCCTTCCTTCCCCTTGATTAGATCCCCAAACACATGTGTTGTCCTATGGATTTTGTATTAGAGCAAGTAGTTCTTTGTAAGTAGGTACCTACTTAGAAATTGGTTAAATATGAGATTCATCCGTTGGTTTACTAGGCTTAATTATCCTGAAGCAGTCAACTTATTTTCTAATGTCTGGGAATAGTTGAGAGGGAAGTCACAGCTCTTTCTTAAAGCATCTCATATATCCATGTGGGTTCTTGGTTTTTTTTTTTTTAAATAGATTTTTCCCCTTTTATTCTTTGACAAACTGTTTCCATCACGTGTAAATATAAACTCTGCCTCCAATGTCTGCTTCTATTCAGATGGGCTAGAGAAGCAGGTTCAAGTTCAGGATAGTGTCCCATGGTGGTTTTCTTAACAGGAAAGACCTGGCTTGAATGTTTCCTGTTTCTGTAAGGTCTCTAGGTAAACACCAGTGCAGTAAGGTCATCCTACAGTCTCCTCCAGTTGTGGGTAACCCCTGGCTTACTGACATTGGATTTCTTACTCTCTTGGTTTTCCAGTTCTTGAGATCCTATCTTGGAGCTTTTTCTTGAGTTTTCAGTGTACTGCATGTTCCCAGAGTTAACAAAGGTTTATTCTACATGAGCTGCATAATAGTGGTCTTGTTGAAAAGTTTGACAAGGGCCTTGTCAGCAACTATAGCCACAGGATCATGTTCTTTTTCCAACTGTATTTTTTGTGAGCGGGGGGGGGGGGGGACAAAATTAGTAGGAGAATCAGGATTTTTAAATCAGTCTAACAAAACCATGACCAAATCTTGGTCTCTGGGTGAGAAGATGGATTCCTTTCAAGGGAAGGAATACTTTGACACATTTTGGAAGACTGCTTTTAAAAATCTTGATAATAATTTGTGACTTTCAAATTTTGCTTTCACTAAGCATTGAGATAGAGGGCCAAGAACCAGAACTTTGCAGGCTGTGTTGGGATCAATTTCTAGAAGTTATGTGGCAGATGAGTGCCAGTCAGATCCCAAAGGCCTCTTCACCTCTTGGCAGCACAGGCTATGACTTCTCCTTGGACATCGAGTAAACACCAGAAACCTAAGAAAGACTGGATCAAACTGCCCTTTTCTGACTGCTTTGTTATTGTCCATTTTACAATCTCCTTACTTGGTGGATGCATGGGTTTCTGATTTGCCTGGATAACATATATGGTCTTGGGCTTTCCAAGTGGCTCAGTGGTAAAGCACCCTCCTGCCATGCGGGAGACATGGGTTCAATCCCTGGGTCAGGAAGATCCCTTGGAGAAGGAAATGGCAACGCACTCCAGTATTCTTGCCTGGGAAATCCCATGGACAGAGGAGCCTGGCAAGCTACAGTTCATAGGGTCGCAAAGAGTGGCAGCAACAATAAACATATAGTCTTTGCTCTGTATAAAATTGTACAGGCAGAACACTCTTTCCAGTATATCTTCTCATAAAATATCTTGTTGTAAAGACTCTGTGGGTGCCTTTTGCATTCAGAATCAAAAGTGCTTTTCATTATCTGATGAATTAATAAAGACTTCTGACCACATTTCCTCTGGGAGAAAGCCTTGACATGCTGGTTGAAAATAAAATTGGCCTATATGTTTGGGAAGGCATTTCCAAACAAAGTAAATGACCTTCAATATTAAAAGCCAAGAAGTGCATTAAATGTAGCAGTGGTGATTCTTCAGGTCACAGAATGATGACAGACCTGATGGGGGAGTCAAAGGATTCTCCAGCCTGCAGGCAGGAAGCCTTTATGTTGACCTGCCACATAAACTGATCTTTAAAGGCTCAGAGTGCTTTGCATCATTGGTGAGGTCTTCTTGAGACTGGTTTATTTATATAGGCTCCCTTTCCACTTTTCATAATAATTTATCTCCATCTAGAAGGCTACAGAACACTGAGGATAACTTATGTTCAGAGAATTCATGAGCTATTGAGCTGGAGGTCCTAGCCATGCATGTTCAACGTTGCCCTCTGGAGGCCAAGATGTGGCTGAATTTCTGATAACAGCTTGGATCCTTGTGCAAAGTAGAGATCCAAAAGATAAATTTTCAAGTCACAGTGGAGCATGATGACATGGCGGGCCATGAATTTCATCCTTCCTACCACTCAGTGTATATTTTCAGCTGGATCTACCACATACTCAGGAGGTGTTGTCAAGATTCTGAGTGTTGTTTAAATGCACAAATGTGAATCAATGGTTAAAACAAAAGCCCTAAAAAAAAAAAAAAAAGCCCTTCCTTCAAATTAACCTATTTTATATTGAAACCTATGCTACTTATAGTATAGGAGACTGTAGTATTAGGATTAAGTCTCCTTCCTTAATTAGCTTTCAGACTAACTTGACATTTCAGTAAAATAAGTGGAAAAAGTGTTATTCTAAAGTACTGAAGGAAAAAGGTCGAATGGAATTTTCATAAAATATTTAAGTGCTTTATTTTCCAGCTCTGATGGATGACTGGGAAAATATAAATAACTATTTTCTGTTTCCCCTTCCTTAGGACGTTTTAATGAGTTTGGCTAAAGCTGTTGCCAATGCTGCTGCCATGTTGGTACTAAAGGCAAAGAATGTTGCCCAAGTGGCTGAGGACACGGTCCTGCAGAACAGGGTGATCGCCGCGGCCACCCAGTGTGCCCTCTCTACCTCCCAGCTAGTGGCGTGCGCCAAGGTAAGCTGGTGGGCACCCCAGCCCTTTCTTCAGAGTGTCACGTGCTCTTATCCGCCTCCAGTCTGTGAGAGGAAGCAGGGGCAGAGCTTGTTAAAATTGTCTGAGATTCAGAGCTTGCTTCAGGTGTCTTTTAGGTGAAATGGTAGTATTTTAGCATAAGCTGTCCAATTCCACTTTAATAATTTTTTCCTTGCTCAAGTCCTGAAGCAGTGGTACTTTTCCATGTCTAATTGCCATTTCTGCATGTAAATTGCTGTGTCTCCCCTTCGGACTTCTCAGCATGTCTTATTTACCCCTGTGCACAAAGAGCTCTTGGATTATGCCGTTATAGCATTATACATGGGTTCAGTAATAACCTACATAGTGGGAGCCCTTTCTGCACTGCACAGTATCAGAATGAGGGATAATGATGTAGTTCATGGTTGTCATTAGGATGCACACACTCTGTGTAACACAGAACCTCATCAAGCACCATCACCCCCGGTTTACTGAAGAGGAGACTGAGGCCCTTAGATGTTACTGAGTGATTACAGCCACAGAAATCATAAGTGCCTGGACTAGGCTTGCAACTCAGGCTGGTCTAACTTCAGATACCCTTTCCACTCAACCACGTGTATCTTTGCTGAGATAATGCATCACAAGATGGTAGGTGTTAGTTTCTCCACCTGACGATACAACATACTGTGCAGATGTAAGAGCTTCCCTCATGGCTCAGCAGTAAAGAATCCTCCTGCCAGTGCAGGAGACATGGATTCAATCCCCGGGTCAGGAAGATCCCCTGGAGAAGGGAAGGGCAACCCACTCCAGTTTTCTTGCCTGGGAAATGCCATGGATGGACAGAGGAGCCTGGTGGATCCCAGGCCATAGAATCACAGAGTCGGACACAACTGAGCAACCGAGCACACACGCACGGATCTGTAATCTGGTTCCCCCTGGCATTTTCAGTCCTAGGAGAGGGTTTGCAGCATCAATTGGAGGCATCATTGATGGTCTCCCTCCTCCTGCTTTCCTTGTTCACCAGCCGAGTTTCACAGATGCTGAAGCAACCCACTCTACTCTCTAAACCGTGAAGCAGACTTCCAGGAAATATGTCTGGAAAAAAATTATAATTCTTTGACATAGTCTTTATCTCAGCTTGGAAGACTCAGTTCAGAGGTTCCCAAGAGGAAGAGGTGTGAATGGTAAATATCAGAAATTTCTCTCTACAGAAGTAGTCAGTAGTATCCACGGTAATAGAGCAGTAAAGGAGGTGAAAGTTAGTGGGCATCCAAAAATCACAAAGTGAAATGGTCGAGTATGAGAAACCTCCAGTGACGGTTCAGTTTGATTGCTGGTCCTCTAAGTAAGGAACTGAGGCCCAGGGCAGGGAAGGACGTGGCAGAAGTGCTAGTGGGCACTGGAGACTAGAGTTGTGACGCGGCGCCCAAGACCCACTCCCGTCTCGCTTCAGGTCGTGAGCCCCACCATCAGCTCCCCCGTGTGCCAGGAGCAGCTGATCGAAGCAGGGAAGCTTGTGGATCGCTCAGTAGAAAACTGTGTCCGTGCCTGCCAGGCGGCCACCGACGACACTGAGCTGCTGAAGCAGGTCAGCGCGGCTGCCAGCGTGGTCAGCCAGGCCCTCCACGACCTCCTGCAGCACGTACGCCAGTTCGCCAGCCGAGGCGAGCCCATCGGTCGCTACGACCAGGCCACCGACACCATCATGTGTGTCACCGAGAGCATCTTCAGCTCCATGGGCGATGCTGGTGAGGGGCTGGGCTGGGGCTGTGGGTGGGCCAGGCGGTGTGGGGTTCCCTGATGGCACTGACTGTGAGCAAGTCAGATGATGGTTTCCTGGACACCTGGTAAAAGGGCTAATGCTAATCACTCTCAGTCATAGCCTTCTTCTGAAGCTGGGAAAGATAGAAGGCTTCTAATCTGCCCATCTAAGCAACACCGAGAGACTTAATGTCATCTAGAGTTTTATATGTATATATATAATTTAGGTACACAGTATATCCCTTTTGTTCCTAGAATGTCCATGTTGGCTATGGTAAAGTTGGTGTCGCCACAGGAAGAGGCAAGAATGAGGCTTGGACGTTTATTATACTCAGAGGTCCCAGTCAGGGCGTCTTTGCCTGTCACACAGGGTCACAAGGGAAGCATCAGGTTCTGACCAGATGGCAAGAGACAGGATTGAGGAGAGAGCTCAGGACACTGCCTTTATTGGGATTTCCATAGAAAAAGCAAGATGGAGCAAGATGAACAACCTAGGTTTGACTAGTCTAAATAATTTCAGCTGGCTCTTCCCTTATAGGTATGATCCCAAGTTGCCTCATCCATGGCTCTGGGGTGATGAAGGCAGGGAAATATTGCCTCCTAGCTGTAGGGGCCAGATAGAGGATAGCTCTGGATTGGTTAGTTTGCCACCATACTCTTGGCTAGACCTTTTACTGTCTCTGACTATTTGCTAGCTTTGTCAGGGGCAGTTTCTTTCCAACCAGAAAAGTTTTCCTAAGATGTCAAACATCACTATACATACACACACACACACACATATATATATAACCTTTTCAGCCTATTAGTTAAAAATTAAGTCTCCCCAGACCCAGCCCTGGAGAAGGAAATGGCAGCCCACTCCAGTACTCTTGCCTGGAAAATCCCATGGACGGAGGAGCCTGGTAGGCTGCAGTCCATGGGGTCGCGAAGAGTCAGACATGACTGAGCGACTTCATTTTCACTTTTCACTTTCATGCATTGGAGAAGGAA
>NW_011494718.1:12536392-12536890 GCF_000754665.1 Bison bison bison
GATTCCCAGTGGGAGGGCCGCTATCTCGTTCTCCCTCTTCCCTACTGATTCATTACCAAGCCACTCATCTCCATAAGCAACCGCTTTTCCCAAAACTCGAGTCTTTGACTCAGGAGTCAGCGTTTGTCCCAAGATATACATCACATCCTTCCAAGTGAGATCATAAAGCAAAGTAACACCTTTAAAAGCTCTGATATATTTTTCTGGGTCTTCTAAATAGTCTCCCAGATCCTCCTTGATTCTTTGTATTTCTTGATAAGAGAAAGGCTTATTAACTCTCATAGATTGATTATTTCTCCCGGTGGGTGTTTCATAAAGAGGCAACAGCTTGTGTGGCTGTTCCTCAGTCTCTCTGGCTGCTCTGCGCATATGATCCCAGGGATAGATTGGAGAAACCTGTTTTTCCTCTTCTCTTTGTGTCCTGTCCTCCATCTCATCGCTTACTTCGATGGTCTGAGTTTCTACTGAAACCAGAGTAGTCTGAGGTCGTACTGAGAC
>NW_011494718.1:12536990-12543672 GCF_000754665.1 Bison bison bison
GACTGAAGCAACTTAGCAGCAGCAGCAGCAGCAGCAGCCCCAGCCCATCACTATCCCATCTAAATCTCTGGAAATGACCACTTACCAATTTCCGTTTTACCTGTTCAGAAATGTTCAGTCTTCCTACCTAGATATAGGTGTATGTGTGTATAACATCCTCTTTTTTTCCATATTAATGGAGTTCTATGACATATACTCTTTTGCAGCATTTTTCACTGAATATATTAGAATGTTTCTGCCTGTTGACCTATAGTATTCTTTCTAATGGGAGCATAGTATTCTATTCAAGAATACATCATAATTTACTTAACCAGTTGTTTTCTAATGGTAATTTCCAAATTTTTGTTTGTTTTATAAAGTTAATGTAGTAATGATTCTTGTAAAAATATCTCTGTTTACTTTGGGGAGTATAGATAGGACAGGTTCCCATTATTTGAATTTCTGGGTCAATAAGTATGTACATTTTTAATTTTAAATATGTCTGAAATTTCTCTCCAGAAAGGTTCCACAGTTTGCAACCCCACCAGTAGTTTGAAAGATGTCTATTTTCCTACTTATTCATCAGCACAGAGCAGTCGAGTTTTTTTTTGTTTTTTTTTTTAAGAAAACTACCTTGTGCTTTTCTCCATCTTTCTTAAGTGATTTAAGAAGTGGGTTCTTTTGGTTCTTTCATTTAAATAAACTTCATATTGTGGGATTTTTTTATATCTATAGAAAAGTTGCTGGAGTAATAGACTTTTCCTTTACTATTCCCTGTCTCCTCTGTTTTTAACATCTCCCCCAGCCTACAGGACATTGGTCAGGACTGGGAGATGAGCATTGGTACATTACAGTTCTTTAAACTACAGACATTATTCAGATTTCACCAGTTTTTCACTAATGTCCCTTCCTTGTCCCAGGAGCTAATCCAGGGTACCTTGAATCGAGCACATTATGATTTTCATGAAGTTTCCCATTCCCCCTTCATGCTGATAGTGCCTCAGGATTCTCCACAAATGACCCAAAGGAGGATATTGCTCATATTTGAATCGTTTTATTTTTTAATGTTTATGATGGTAGCCCTCCCACTTCCAAAAGGAAGTTGAAACAGATTTCAATAAAATCACAGTTCCTAAGAACAAGATCAAAGCCAATGCTGGGAAGGAAAGGGTGAGCAAAGAAATAATTGATAGGGAGACCGGGCCAAAGCAGATCTCAGCATCTGAGCATGAAACTGGGGTCTGTGCTTTCTGTGAGTTAGAGCCAAGTGACACAAATAGAGTGGGTTATGTGATACCACTCATCTGATGTTAGGCAGGCTCAAAATTAAAAAATAACTTTTTTCTATGCACATTACTCAAAGAGCTTATCATAGGGGCTTTGGTGTAAGAGACTCTTGACATGTGGAAAATAGTATTTTTTATATAAGTATTTACTAAGCATAAATGCATATAGTAAATCCACATAATCTTATTCCCTGCCTTCTCTTTATAAAAAGTTCCTCTTAGGTTACTTATGTCATCTCTATCCCGCACAGTTAGAGACTGAACTTGGATGCCTCTGGGGTAGACAGGCCTGGCAGCCATAGGGAATGTTTTTGGTTCTGGGTCTGACTTGGCTTCATTGCTTAGGAATGGAGCATGGAGGCTCATTTCTCTTTGTCCTTTTTGCCAGAGGAACAGAGACGAGACTGTACTGGCCCCTGAGGTTTCCCCTGAGCTTTAAGAGGCAGACGCACAGACTGCATCCTTTGTCCCACCCTCTAGGTGAAATGGTACGCCAGGCCCGGGTCCTGGCCCAGGCCACCTCAGACCTCGTCAACGCCATGAGGTCAGACGCGGAAGCTGAAATCGACATGGAGAATTCCAAGAAGCTCCTGGCAGCAGCTAAACTCTTGGCTGACTCCACAGCTCGCATGGTGGAGGCTGCAAAGGTAGTACATTGGATTTATTCACTTGAAAAGTGAACGTTATTAAAAGTGAGAATCTGAAAGTTACCTTCAAGATAAAGAGTGGTTAACAGAGTACGTGTTTTTATTTGTTTAAAATCTACGTGGCTTTGTAATGCTTAACCTTCTTCAAGTGGGACCCAGGGAAATCACGGAACACGTGAATGAAACTCTTTAGGAAAATGGTGCTGACTCAGCCATAGATAGCAGAGTCCCTGCTTAGCAAGTATTCTTTCCATTGAGTCATTGCCATTGACGTTATTGAAAATGGTGACTGAAGTTGAGATTTTCAACAGTAAATTCACTTTGACCTGTTTTCTTCCTGTAGCCTTAATGTCACTTTACCCTCCGTTTGACTTCTCAGCTAAACTTCTTTCAAGATTTTGCATAAGTGACCAACTTGTGATTACCAAAGGGGATGTGGGGGAGAGATAAATTAGGAATTTGGGATTAATATATACATACTATTATATATAAGATAGAACTAACTGTATAGCACAGGGAACTCTGTACTCAGTATTTTATAATAACCTATATGGGAAAAGAATCTGAAAAAGAATATATATATATATATAGGCAAAATTCAGCAGATTACCTTATATATGATTTTATATGTAATTGCCTTATATAATTTTATACCTTATACAATTCATGTATATATATGAATAAGAAAATAGAAACCAGCTTCAAGTTCATATCCCCAAGGTAACATGTTGTATGTATTTCTATGCATTTTCAGGTTCATTATACATCCCCCACAGCTTAGCCTGTCTCCTTGGCTTCTAACAGAACAGTAGGGTATCTCAACCAAGTATGTGAATTTCATTCACTTTCAATGTCTGTGACATGCAGTGATATCCAGTAGACCTTCCTCCTTGTCTAACTCATCATTATATTACCTGAGGGGCTGAGAGTCCTCGGAGATATATCCTGTGTGGGACTGAAGAGAATCCCAAGGAGGGGCAGAGTCTGAACTTCCTTCCTCTGCTCTGATCCCTCTTTCTGCCAAGAAGCTCTGCTTCTAACCATGCCTTTTAGCAAAAATACACATTAGACCTTTGGATTATAGTAAGTTTTTTTTTTTTTTTTTTTTTAAGGTTGTTACTGGTTTTCTTTCCTTTTTTGTCTCTTCTTTCTAAGTTTAAACAAAGCCATTTCAAGCAAACCTCCTCATGTTCACAAAAATTACTTGCTAGGCTGGAAAGAACTTTAATGAAAAGTCTGCATATGTGCTGAGCTGCTTCAGTCGTGTTCAGCTCTTTGCATCCCTAGGGATTGTAGCCTGCCAGGCTCCTCTGTCCATGGAATTCTCCAGACAAGAATACTGGAGTGGGTTGCCATGCTCTCTTCCAGAGTGAAAAGTCTAGTCCTTTATTTTACAGATGAGAAAATTAGAACTAAGAGAAAAGTTAAGCCTATTATCAGATAACCAGGACTAAGCCGACCAGTGTGCGCATTTTTTTCTAGATGTGTGGTGGTGGTCCCCAGACCCATTCACTGCATATACCGACTTACCAAAGTATTTGTTATTTTGGATTATTTATATTAAATGGGACAAGTTGAGTGTTTTTCTAAGTTATTTTAATCTTATAGTTAAAAGTCATCATGGCAATATTTTAATTGCTGAATTTTGTTGAAAGATAAAGAATATATGGTAGTTAGACTTACAAAGAATATATTTAATGTGAAGAAAAAATATAGATAATCAGTAACTAAGATTGCAGGCCAAAATTAGTACCCCATATCTAATATATGTTCATCATAAAAGACATTGCTAAGGAAGGATCCAGACATGCACGTCAGTATAAAGTACAGAAATGGTGCTTTCCTGCTGCTTGAACACGCAGTTTAGGCTGCTGTGCCATGGGAGGCATTGATAAAAAATGCCCAGTGACCAGAAAAAATGACTCTCATGAAAGCAGAAGAATGCAAAAGGAGCCCTAACAGTCCTTTCACGTGCGAAGTGCAAAGATAGAATTTTTTAGTTGCTAGAAACACAAAATCAAGACTAGTGAAAGTGGTTTTAGATTTGAAAGAATGGGAGATTCCATCCAAGAAGATTGCCAGTACAACTCTGCCATGGGTGTTAGATCTGTTCCACTCAGTGTGAATTCCTGTGACTTCTTATAAATACCGCAGTTCAGAGAAGTCAATTTTTGCAAATTGGTAAACTTGGCTAGGTGGCCATATGGGAAATGGAGACGTTCAAAAAATTGATTTTCAGTAATTGGTGTGTTTCTTTCTGCCTTGCAAGCAATTATTATGGCCTGAAAATGTTCATGGAAAGAAACTCGTTCATCTATTTACATCCAGTGCTGGTCACAAAACATCCAGGCCCTGTGTGAAGAATCTTGATTGATGCTTTTATTGCTGGTAGAGGTAGAAGACTGGATAAGCTTTATGTTTTTGTTGATTTGGGGCTTCTCTGGTGGCTCAGATGGTAAAGAATCTGCCTGCAATGTGGGAGACAACGGTTCAGTCCTTGGGCCAGGAAGATCCCCTGGAGAAGAGAATGGCTACCCACTCCAGCATTCTTGCTTGGAGAATTCCATTGACAGAGAAGCCTAGCAGGCTACAGTCCATGGGGTCACAAAGAATCGGACATGACTGAGTGACTAACACTTGTACACTCACTCATCATGCAGTAAAATTATCTTCTCCCTACATTATCTTTAGCCTTTCTGTTCTTCAAAACCCTACTTATCTAAGTAAAATCCACTTGGACTTCTCCAGTAACGTGATAAAAGAGCCATGGGCTTACACGAGGGAAGCATGGCCATCGGCAGTGCATGGAACCCTCCCCTTTCCATGCCAGGATAGCAGCATCAATTTCTCTTGTTACTTTTGTACAATTGGGTACCAATTCTACTTGAATACATTTGCCAACTCAGGCTCTCTAGAAATGTAATTTCTAGATATGGTCTTTCTTGAACAACATTGCCTCATAGAACTTTGAATGGCATTCCTCTCCCTCCTCCCTGCAACCTGGGCCCCTGTGGGATACTGTAATCTTAGCCCATTCTCATTCGCCAGTACAGCAGGACAGGAGAATGTTTCAGCAGGGATATGTGTCTGTCACTCTAATTAAAATATAGCTCTTCCCGAGAGATGTGAGCAGGAGGGACTTAACAGCTTTTAAACCGTGGGTTTCTGACCACAAGGTAATTGATATGGATGACGAAGGCTATCACCTTAAGTGTTACCATTGGATTTCTCCTGTTTCGCTGTGCATTGTTGAAACATCCCATCCCCTGGTAGATATTTTTTTTTAATTGAGAGGAAACATCTTTGTCACAAAGATACTGCTCGGAGCATTCTGAGATATCTTGTACTCCTAGGAAAAATAAAATTGAAGGCATAAATTCAGTGTCTTTGGCACATTGCCCCCTGGACCTCCTGGAATCTTTGCTTTCACCTTGGCAGGGGGCTGCAGCCAACCCTGAGAACGAGGACCAGCAGCAAAGGCTGAGAGAAGCTGCCGAAGGTCTCCGGGTAGCAACCAATGCTGCGGCCCAGAATGCTATTAAGAAAAAAATCGTCAACCGACTGGAGGTCAGTAAGGAGTAAAGAGCCTGGTTTGCTAGAGTTTAGATTTGCAGAGAGTCCATTGAAAGAACAGTCGAATTCATAAGGCAATGCCCATCCAAAGGAAGCTAAATCAATATGGATGATGCAGTTTAATGTATTAGATGCCATGAGCAACTTGAACAGCTGGTTTAGGGCCACTGTTCATTTACGTCCCGTGGTTTAGATCCATTGACACAGTTTGAAAAACTGCTTCAGGTCATGTTTGCACAAAGCCAAGATCTTTTCAAAGTTTAACAGTCTTGAATAAAATTCAAATTTTCTTTCAGGAGGAACCAGGATTTTTGTGGGGTTTTTTTGTTTGTTTGTTTTCCCCTGGCATTAAGGGATATACATGTTCAGGGAAAAATGTAAAAATGAGCTAAAATGTAAATATTTTGTTGGAGGTAATGTTCTTTTAGGACTTCCGATAGAAAGTAATCACTTTTGAAGATTGGAGATGGGAATAAAGAGGTATGAAAGGGACTAATAAACACTTTTGTCATTTTTCAGAATGCTCATTTATTCTTGGGAAAAAAGTAATAGGTACAAATTCTTTAGAAAATGAATCTCACAAATGTACACAGGAGACTCTTAGAATACAATGTGGGGGGAATTTGAGGCCAGAACTTGCCTGTCTGGTGAGGAATCCCAACATGTGTAGTTTTCTGGGTTCTGGAAAACAACCAGCCTCCATGTCCATGGAAGGAGACTGGAGAGTCAACATGATTAAGTGTGCCAGGCCCAGAAAAGCCTGGGCCTTTCTGAACCCAGGCAAGTCAGGAGCACCAGTGTTTGTGCCTGGCATGTGACCCAGAAAGCAGCCCATGCCTCATGGGAGAGAGAGGCCTTTTTCCTAAAACATTTAGGCTTGGTGCTGCTTATCAGTTCCATATGGTCTTGGGACTTGTCCCCTGTCTTTTGTGGAAAGAAAAATGAACACCGGAACTTGGACACTCAAGCCAGCCTCTCTTTTTCATTTGTCCCAGGCAACATAAACCAAAGGAAGACATCAGGACTCAGCTAGGTTAGGATTCAGTGGTGCTGAAAGGGTGGAGTCTGCGCCTGGCGCTCCCTTTCTTATAGCTGTCCGGTGCCCCCCTTTAGTGGAGGGATGTATATCAGTGTGTGTGTGTGTGTGTTTGCACACGAGAACCCTGGCTCACCTCCTCTCTCTGTCCCGCCCCCCCC
>NW_011494718.1:12543772-12548558 GCF_000754665.1 Bison bison bison
CAGGTTGCAGCCAAGCAGGCTGCGGCTGCAGCCACACAGACCATCGCCGCCTCCCAGAACGCAGCCGTGTCCAACAAGAACCCCGCGGCCCAGCAGCAGCTGGTGCAGAGCTGCAAGGTGAGGCTCTGGCCACCGGAGAGCCAGGTCTGCTGAAGGACACCCTGATAGCATTAGAGCACGTGGTGCCGGCTAATTCAGTTAAGACCCATCACCCGGCCCCTAATCCAGTTTGTTCTGGCTCCCGTGTTTCAGGTGTACACACACATACGCACATCTGGCTTTTGTCTATTAAGCGGATGGCCTGTACTTGGAAGGGAAGCACAATGTTTTTACCAGCGTTGTCTTTCCTTTGTCTGGATTCTTTTCCTCCTTTTTGTGAGCACAAATCAAGGACAATCGATGATGAGGCCATTTTCGGGCTCTGAAGCAGTAATGAAGCATCGAATTTCCCAAGTGCCTCCCTCCCTTTGAACAGTGGCATGTACCTTCAGTCTTGGATTTATCCGTCCTGCCTGGTCTCAGTGCTGCTGTGCTCGGGGCTTACTCTGGTTACCTGATGGATCTTCTGAGACCAGGCCCTGATTCCATGCTGAAGCCACAGTGCCGCCGAGGGTGCAGCACGCCTCTGCCGCCTTCCCTGAAGGCCCACGGTTGACTCCCGGGAGAGCCCTGAGCAGTGCCAGATGCACACTCTCATTGCATAGCTGTCGCCCACATCTTGGCACCGTTTCTCACTAAAGTCTCCCACAAGCGTTTGCAGTCCGCCGTGGGACCTGGGTGTAGGGACATGTTAGATTTATGACCCCTCTCTCTCCTTTCTCAACTCCCCTCTGCAGTGCTGCATGCATGAGGGGTGTTGTTGCCTCTACTTTAGAAATGGCTTTACTTCTGCAGGGAGACCACCCGGGACCCTTTAAGTCCTGAATCCCAGGTCTCTGAGCCCAGCCCCTCATTAGGGAGCAAGTTTTCTCTGGTAGAAAAGCCTCAGCAATACAGGAGGACCATGACCTTGGAACTGTGCATGTCAAGGGGATTTTTCTGAGAGCCAGGTGCCTGCTATGGAGAGAGATGGTTTCCTATCGGGGCCTGGCATCAGCCGCCAGTAGGCAGAGCAAAATGGCATTTCCCTTCTCAGAGAGCACATGCCTCTTGCGTCCAGGTAAATAGTATGAAACCCGTCACCTCTGCATTTTATGAGGAAACTGAACATACTCATCCTGTGGGTATCCCTGTCAGGGGATGAGAGCATTGCTGTTTATCAGGATGCTGTGCAGAAAGGAAAGTGGACCAGATTGCTGGAGAGGATCCACGGACAGTCTCCTCGAATTTTTTTTTTTTTTTTTTAGATTTTTGCCTAAATGGACTCCTGAAAAGAACATGTCACCAGGGTGGGCTGCTCTTGGGCCCTTCCTTAGAGTGCTGGCCACTGTGCCATGAGCTCTGAGGGCCTGGTTAGTCAGACGGGGCATGGGCACAGAGGACGTGTGGGAGAACTCTGAGTGAAAGGCCATCATCTCCTCGGCACGGTGGAGATGGTCTCTTTCAAGTGCTCTCACCACAGGATGCTGTACTCCCTTCCCCACGCTGGGCAGTGGGTTTCCCCATTTAAGAAATGAGAACAGAGGAAGGGGAACCATGGTGACATGAAAGTTGATGGACAGAACGTATAACCACAAAGTCAGAAATCGACATGCTGAAGTATACTGTTAGTTGAGTATTTCTCTCACTTTCTTCTGATCATGGGACTGAATAAATCTCTACTTTACCTATAAATTGGAGAGCGTCTTTAATTCTAGGGTTTTCAATCCTCATGAGTCAGGATGGTGTGAGTTGCTACTGGTGAAATTGTTTTCAGGCCAAGTTATAGAGGATCGTCTTGTGCTGGGTGTGTTGGGACCTGGAGGACCACAGGGTAGGGGGTGTGCAGGAGGAGCCTTCCCACAGGTGCTGTGTTGGGATGCAGTGTTGGCAGGGACCCTGCTGGCTATAGCTGCTGAGTGAATGCAGGGTCTGGACCAGGCATCCCCCGAGGAGGGAAGGCACACCTACAGAACATTATCACTTGGGGCATTTGCCCTTGCACACTGTGTTGGTAACTCACCATCCTGGATGTGCTCAGTTTTCATCTTTCTTGCTTCCTGCAGGCGGTGGCTGATCACATTCCTCAGCTGGTCCAGGGGGTCAGAGGGAGCCAAGCTCAAGCAGAAGACCTGAGCGCCCAGCTGGCTCTCATCATCTCCAGCCAGAACTTCCTCCAGGTACTGCAGCAGCATTCACCCCGCTCTTCCCCAGAACCAGAACCCACCCCACCCCACACTGGGCAGGGGGTTCCCTTTATCCTTACGAGAGTACTTCACAGATTCTAGAGCAAGAGCAAAGTTTTCATAGTAAGCAGACCTGGAGAGGGAGATGGAGCTTGGCAAAGCAAGATGCCGACGTATAGGGAAATTGCCATTTTTCTATCTATATTTCTCTTCTCTGAGGGAAGACATGTAACCAGTTCCATTTTTTGAGAACAGCCTAGTACTCAGTATTGCTTTAGGTTCGCTAGTTTCTGGAATACGTCATGCCATTGTTCACTGAGTTTTCCTGGTGGCTCAGACGGTAAAGAATCTGCCTGCAATGCAGGAGACCCCGGTTTGATTGGTTCGATCTCTGGGTCAGAAAGGTCCCCTGGAGAAAGGAATGACTACCCGCTCTAGTATTCCTGCTTGGAGAATTCCATGGACAGAGGAGTCTGGTGGGCTACAGTCCATGGAGTCACAGAGTCGGACACGACTGAATGACTAACACTATGACAAGTTTCCGGAGTACCTCATGGCGCTATTCATAGCCAGGGAAACAAGAAGCAGTGAGTACATCTTCTCCAAAGGTGTCATGCCTTCTTGTGACAGTTGTAGAATTAGTGAGTATTGTTGGTCTTTGTTAAGTGAGGCTAGGTTCACTTTTTTTTTAATTCAAAAAAATGTGACTATTAAGTTGTGGGAACACTCCCCCTTTGTACTTCTTGTTTCACATCTCTCAGCACTTTGCCAACTTGGACCCCGTAAACAGTCAATTTGGTTTGGTATGTTTCTTCCTTATCCCTGTCTATTCAAATCTCTACTTACAGGACCCACTGATACATCTATTTGGTTAAAGTGCCTTAGCTCTGACATGCAGGTATAGAACATGAAAAGCTTGTGCTTCCTCACATTTTAACTTCATACATAAACACATTTATGTATGTATGCATTCTCTTGGGATTCACTGTGTATTAACTGTGTTTTTCAAGTTAACATTTATTAAGAGCATTGATGATTTTGATTCACAGTCTCTCATCTCCTATACTCAGTGGTTAGCTTTTCTTCTGTCATTGGGCATACAGGTTGTTTACAGTCAGTTGCCATCATAAACAACCTGTGATATGATAAAAATAAAAGAGCCTTAATGTGTGCTCAAATCTTTGCCCCTCCTAAATTGTTTCCTCAGAGTAAGTTACTAGAACTCAGATTGCAAGCAGCTTATTTTTGTCTTGGGACATCGAGAAGTATGGCTTAGACCAGTTGTTCGTCTTCTGCTGTAGGTGGTTAGCGGGCCTGGACGCAGCCGTGTCTGTCCCACGGTCAGCAGGATTGTAGGGTCCTAGAATAGTACAGTGTGGACGTGCTCCAGGGCTTACTCTGCCAGTCCCTACACTTGTTTTCCTGTTTCTTTTGTTCTTCTAATCTTGCTGTGCATCAGACTTTTACAAGAATAAGTTCAGAGTCAGAAATAAATAGAAATGGAATCAACAGACCGAAAGTTTCAAACTTTTTTTCAAGTTTACATTTTAAACTTTCTTCTTCTGTGTGATAGAAGAACCTTTCCAGAAGGATGAATGAATCTAAGTGTACAGCTAGAGAGTATGGAGCACACTTTTTAATACATGTCTTCCAAGTTGGGAAAGCAATCATTAAAAAGTTTTTTCCAATTTGCTTGGTAAAGCTTTTATTGTTTGATTTTGCCTTTCTGTGGTTTTCACAGTGTTTAACAGTGGTCATGTTTCAGTTATTTGTTTTTATTATGTAAACTTGTGTCTTTATGCTTTTTGTATATTCATGCTAATTTTTCGTATAAATCCTCATGAATTCTTTAAATATTAATAATATTCCTATGTTCTTGATATTTATGACCTGATATTTAAATTGTTATAGCTGTGCTAAGAGCAATTGTGTAGCATACATATCAAAACCCTTAAAATTATGTATACTCTTTGCTCTGGTAACTTTATTTCGTAGAATTTATTTTTTAAAAAAATGAATGTGTACAACATTTTAGCTACAGAAGTGTTTATCACATTATTGTTTATTATATTTGAAAATATGAAAACATACTCAATACAGAATTGAAAAGTCATAACAGATGTATACACTGGAGTGTTATAACAGCTATCAAAAAATAGAGTATGCGGAACAAGGAGATTGAAAAACAGAATAAGTAGTATGATCTTATTTTGGAAAATATATGTGCATGCACACAGGACCCACACATATTGAAATTTTCCTGGATTCTGAGATGTGAGAGGTCATTTGTTTCATTTTATATCCCTGTATTTTTCTGAATAGTCTATTAGATATAGTTGAGATACATATTCAAGAGCTATTCCAAGAAACACAATATCTTTAACGAGAAATCTCTTTCAAATCTTTTTTAAATAAGAATTTCAAGCCACCATCCCAATTTTAATTTTACTCCCCACTCTACCCACAAAGACACATACTTTTTGTTTCAAACATTCCTAGAGTGTCCTGCCCTAGAGTATCTG
>NW_011494718.1:12548658-12564163 GCF_000754665.1 Bison bison bison
TGGGGTGGCAAATTTGGGGGGAAACTAGATAGTTTTAATGTTCATTGTTTTAGGCCAAAGTAAGTTGTGACTGATATGGTGGCATTGCTCTCTGGGTCTCTCTTCTCTGACTCTTGCTGCCCAGGAGCTGTCTGACTTTCTGTTTTTCTCTCTACAGCCTGGAAGCAAGATGGTATCCTCTGCCAAAGCTGCAGTGCCCACGGTCAGCGACCAGGCTGCGGCCATGCAACTGAGCCAGTGTGCCAAGAACCTCGCCACCAGCTTGGCAGAGCTGCGTACCGCCTCACAGAAGGCAAGTGCACCCTCGTCATGGCAGTTAGCTTGCCGCAAGTGGAGCTTTTAATTCCTTGCTGCTTGTTGTGACCTGGGTGTTCCTTGGGGCCAGAACATTGCTGGGCATGTTTCTTGGTGAAATTGTCTGTTTCATTTGCTTGACCGTTAAATATGCTTGTGTGGACTGACTTCTACCACTTTTAACTGCTGTCTCCTCGACTTAGTTATCACCTTCTGGTTACAGATGACTTTGGTTAAACTATGCTAGGTTACATACTCCCCTCCCCCCCTTATGCTGGGACTAGCAATGATCTGTTTCTCACAATCTTAGAGGAGACTGGTCATCTGTTTCTTGATGCCAGGTGGACTGTGGGCAGAGTAAGTGATCACATCATTCAGACATTATCTTGTGAACTTAGTAACAAATTATTTAGGTGGTAGGTCTAACTTGGAGGATCATTTGTATTATCTTTGTCCTGAAAGTTTTCCACGTCTTAAATGGGAACATTCACCTCACCAGGATTCTTAATAGAACAGAATTAGGGATTGAGGAGTTTCTGTCTCTGGAACTTATTAATTCCCAAAGACCCTCCTTACCGTTCTGTTTGATATGGTATTAGCATGAAGTTCTGGCATGAATTCATTGTTCCTTACTGTAACATTCCCTTTGTAGAAGCAAGCAGCCTCATACATGACTAAGGGAAGAAAGTTTGAAGCTGATTTGAATTTGTAATATAACAGTGTACTATATCACCTAAGGAAAGATATAATCTAGAGATTTAGATTGTATCTAATAAAAAAGTTATTTTGAACCCTGTTTCTCAAAGAGAGGTCCCGAGGCCATCTGCACTGGGATCACACGGAAGCACTTAAAATAGAGGCTCCTGGCCCTTGCCCCTGAGCACCCAAGTCAGCGTCTCAGGTTCTAGAGCCCAAACGTCTGCATTTTAACAAATTTCCTCAGTGACCCTGACACACCCGCCTCCAACAACTGCTTTGGAGCTGTGAGCCCCACAGTGGGACTCAAGCAAGACTGTTCACTGGGTTCACGAAGATTCTGTGAGAGCTTCCAATTATTTTTGTATATAGTGTGAGGGTTAAGTGTATAGGCTCTGGGACTTCCCTGGTGGTCCAGTGGTTAAGACTCTGTGCTCCCAACTCAGGGGGCCAGGGTTCAATCCCTGGTCAGGGAACTGGTCTCACATGTGGCAACTAAAGATCCCGTAGGCCACAGCAAAGTTCTAAGACCCAGCTCAGCCAAATAAATAATTTTTTTTAAAAAAAAAGAAGAATTTGAATCTAAATATTCAAATTCTGGCCTTGCTATCGACTAATTTTGTAACCTGGCAACTTAATTAACCTCTCTATGTCTCAGCGTCCTCACCTAGTAATACTAACCACAGAAATCAATCAAATAGTGTGTACTGCTGCTGCTGTTACTATTATCTAAAAATGAAAGATGCTAAGATTTACCTGTTTTTAATATATTTGTGTATAATTTATTAATGAGTGTGTTGGGGATGTGATGAAAGCATTTGGAGACTAGTGTTTCTAAAAGATCACAGAATAAAGTAGTTTTCTTTAAAGTTTTTACTAAGGAAAAATATCTTTCATAACCTTCAGTATGAAAAGGTAATGGTTTACAATCTAGAGATTTGAAAAAGAATTGACTCTTGAGAGTCCCTTGGACTGCTAGGAGATCAAACCAGTCAATCCTAAAGAAAATCAGTCCTGAATATTCCTTGGAAGGACTGATGCTGAAGCTGAAACTCCAATACTTTGGCCACCTGATGCGAAGAACTGACTCATGGGGAAAGACCCTGATGCTGGGAAAGATTGAAGGCAGGAAGAGAAGGGGATGACAGAAGATGAGATGGTTGGATGACGTCACCGACTCAATGGACATGGTTTGAGCACACTTGGAGAGTTGATGATGGATAGGAAGCCTAGCGTGCTGCAGTCCATGTTGCAAAGAGTCGGACACAACTGAGTGACTGAACTGAACTGAATTTTGGTATAGACTTGTCCCTAGAGTCCTGGGTTCATTTGTTGGTTCGTTCATTCAGCTCCCACATGCTTCCCAAGTTCTGTGTGCACTCATACTGTGCTGGTTGCCCCATTTCTAGAACCCAGACACAGTGAATAAGAATGCTCTTAGTATGAGAGGCAGTGTATTGCAGATATAAACAGCTTCAAGGAGATTTTAAGTATATCCTGTTGTGAAGCACACACAATTGATTATTTAGGGAACTTAGGACTAAAGTCTTAATTGAGCATAATTTTGTTCTCTTAGGAAATGCTAGTTACCTTTGCTTGCTCTTGCTAAATTAGGAGAGTCATTGATTATATCCCGAAAAGCATTCATGTGTTGCAAGGTACTGGGGTTGCTTTTCCAAGCAGACCTTCGTGTACATATTCCCATCTCTGTTGACAGGCCCACGAAGCCTGTGGTCCCATGGAAATCGATTCAGCACTGAGCACCGTGCAGACCCTGAAGAGTGAACTGCAGGACGCCAAGATGGCGGCTGTGGAGAGTCAGCTGAAGCCACTCCCCGGGGAGACGGTAGGAGATATCGGTGGCAGCCAGGGGTGGGACTTCACCTTCAATTAGGATACATTGAGGCATTTTTAGAAGTTGTGGGTCAGTGCGCCTAAATTTCAAGCTTTGTTAATGCAAAGCCCAGGATGGCCCCATGTCTCTAGAACTAGGGTAGAGATGGCTCCAAGGGGTCTCTGGTGATGGGTCTGTGTGTGCTCCTCTAGGGTGTGCCTGGGATGACCAGGCATCTGTTAATATTCACCCCTCTTTTCCATAAACAATACCTGCTGGTGGTTGTGCCTTTTTCTGAAAAGAATGCCCAGTGCAGCTGAATGAACTGTGTTTACACATAGAAGTTCTGGCTTTCTTGGTTCAGGATGTATCATCTACCAGTTGTGAGCAAGTCCTGATCTCCATGTTCCAAGTATTTTATCTGTGAAATGGGTGGCAGTTAAGTTATAAATATAAATGCAAATTATTTTCAACAATCATATTCAAAAAAATTTTTTTCCATTGTATAATGGGCAGTGACAAAGCACTTTGCTGTAGCAAACCCACAACAGCACATGGGATGATGGCACCAGAAATCTAACTTAATCCTATTACAATACCTCCTAATGCCTGTGCCAGGGTTTTCTTGGCTACAGTTTTACCAGTTGTCCTTGTTTGTATATAGATTTCTCCTTTCCGTCTCTCTTGAACATTGCTGATGAGATACCTTCATTTATTAAGCACCTGTTAAGCAGTGTATACACACACAAGCCATCTAGTTTATCCTGACAGTAACTTAATTAACAAGTGTTGTTCATCCCATTTTACAGCTGAGAAAACAGAGGTGTGTGTTTGTCACTGTTCTTCTTCGTGCTACCTGGCATTAGCATCGCAATCATGGTTTGAACCCAGATCTACAGGACTCCCTAACCCATGTCCTTGATATTTTACACTGAGAGCTTTTAACTAGTGCCACTCTTTGGATGAACTAAAAACGTTAAGAATATAAGAAGACTAATTTATCATTGAACAATGCCTGGTACATAGGAAACACACAGAAAATAATCAAGTCAAGCTACCCCTCATTGTAAAAACAAGGCAACTCAGGCTCAGAGAGGTTAAGTCACTTACCTAAAGTGCCCCAGCTAATGTTGAGGTCAGGATTGGCTCCTGGGCCAGCGGCTTTGAACTGTGGTCCAGGGTCCCATTGCAAAGTTCTGTGCTCCAAGGAGCCCATTCTGCCTTTACATAAAACAACTGGTTAGTTAGAATGCAAGAAACATCATGTAATTTTTAAAGAAATTGTTGTGTGTACTATATTATATGGTTGCCTGTAATGGACCAGGCTGTTTTTTACTTGAAGAAAATGCCTCTTAGAAAACATGTTTTGTGGTTAAAATGGCATGCACTTCCTGATCACCCAAAAGTTCTCTTCCAAAATATTGTCCTCATCTAGTAATCAAACAATTACTCGTATCCTAGGCCTCTATTGACTTTATTCTCTGAATTATTTATTCTGTTGACAAAGCAAGATGATGTGCTCGTCATGGGAAGCAAGCACTTTGCCCGTTTTTATAATCTCATTTACCACTCCAAGCCTCTATTTCTATTGCATTTCCTTCTGGTTAGAATTCCATAAAAGTATTATGATCAAATTGAACAATGGTAATGGTCCCACGTGCCAGGAAGGTGGAACAGCTGGATGTCTGCCCACTTCCTGCCAAGGCATAATTAATTCTCACTAAGGATTTTTTGCAGACTTTCTGAATTCGCTTTTAAAGGCATAATACTAATAGCTACCATTTGTTGAGTACCTACATTAATTCTCTGAAAACCTTTGAGCTAGATACTATAATCTCAGGACACAGAGACTTGGAGAGGTTCAGTGAATTACCCAAACCTATCACAGGTAGCAAGTAGAGGAGGGGAGCAGAGGGCAGGGTGTGAACTCAGATTTGTTTACCCTGAAACCTGGGTTCTTTCCCCTCTGTCACCCTCCTTCTTCACAGGGCCATTGGTATATTAGATGGGAAAGAATTGAAGCCCAGAGTTTGATTTGCATTATTTGGGGACTAAGACTTTTGTGGATGATTTGGTTCTTTTAAGTTCTTCTCCCTGTTGCATATTCTTACAGCTGGAAAAATGTGCTCAGGACCTGGGAAGTACATCTAAAGCAGTAGGCTCCTCCATGGCGCAGCTCCTGACCTGTGCTGCTCAAGGCAATGAGCACTACACAGGTGAGACTCGCCTTCATGATGCCCTGAGGCCAGGTACAGACCACGGGCTGGTGGGAGGAGTTCATTGATTTGACAATGAACCTGATGTTTTTATTTCAGCAGTTCAACACACATTTCTCAAGCACATTCCACATGCTTGTTAC
Organism: Bison bison bison; assembly: GCF_000754665.1. NCBI lineage: Eukaryota > Metazoa > Chordata > Mammalia > Artiodactyla > Bovidae > Bison > Bison bison. The sequence continues at coordinate 12,553,842 of NW_011494718.1, forward strand.
TGGGCTTGATGCTAAGCATACAAAAACTAATCAAATATGATTCCCCCAAACTATCAATATTTGTGATTTTTTGGCATCCCAGGGGAATTGCTGGGAGAAATGAGGAAAACAATAGAATAGGAAAGACTAGCGATCTCTTCAAGAAAATTAGAGATACCAAGGGAACATTTCATGCAAAGATGGGCTCAATAAAGGACAGAAATGGTAGGGATCTAACAGAAGCAGAAGATATTAAGAAGAGGTGGCAAGAATACACAGAAGAACTGTACAAAAAAGATCTTCATGACCCAGATAATCACAATGGTGTGATCACTCACCTAGAGCCAGACATCCTGGAATGTGAAGTCAAGTGGGCCTTAGGAAGCATCACTATGAACAAAGCTAGTGGAGGTGATGGAATTTCAGTTGAGCTATTTCAAATCCTGAAAGATGACTCTATGAAAGTGCTGCACTCAATATGCCAGCAAATTTGGAAAACTCAGCAGTGGCCACAGGACTGGAAAAGGTCAGTTTTCATTCCAGTCCCAGAAAGGCAATGTCAAAGAATGCTCAAACTACCACACAATTGCACTCATCTCACACGCTAGTAAAGTAATGCTTAAAATTCCCCTAGCCAGGCTTCAGCAATATGTGAACTGTGAACTTCCAGATGTTTAAGCTGGTTTTAGAAAAGGCAGAGGAACCAGAGATCAAATTGCCAACATCCACTGGATCATGGAAAAAGCAAGAGAGTTCCAGAAAAACATCTATTTCTGCTTTATTGACTATGCCAAAGCCTTTGACTGTGTAGATCACAATAAACTGGAAAATTCTGAAAGAGATGGGAATACCAGACCACCTCACCTGCCTCTTGAAAAACTTGTATGCAGGTGAGGACGCAACAGTTAGAACTGGACAGGGAACAACAGACTGGTTCCAAACAGGAAAAGGAGTTCGTCAAGGCTGTATATTGTCACCCTGCTTATTTAACTTCTATGCAGAGTACATCATGAGAAACGCTGGACTGGACAAAGCACAAGCTGGAGTCAAGATTGCCGGGAGAAATATCAATAACCTCAGATATGCAGATGACACCACCCTTATGGCAGAAAGTGAAGAAGAACTAAAGAGCCTGTTGATGAAAGTGAAAGAGGAGAATGAAAAAGTTGGCTTAAATCTCAACATTCAGAAAACTAAGATCATGGCATCCGGTCCCATCACTTCATGGCAAATAGATGGGGAAACAGTGGCTGACTTTATTTTTGGGGCTCCAAGATTGCTGCAGATGGTGATTGCAGCCATGAAATTAAAAGACACTTACTCCTTGGAAGGAAAGTTATGACCAGCTTAGACAGCATATTAAAAAGCAGAGACTTTTTACTTTGCCAACAAAGGTCCTTCTAGTCAAGGCTATGGTTTTTCCAGTGGTCATGTATGGCTGTGAGAGTTGCCCTGTGAAGAAAGCTGAACGCCGAAGAATTGATGCTTTTGAACTGTGGTGTTGGAGAAGACTCTTGAGAGTCCCTTGGACTGCAAGGAGATCCAACCAGTCCATCCTAAAGGAGATCAGTTCTGGGTATTCATTGGAAGGACTGATGTTGAAGCTGAAACTCCAATATTTTGGCCACCTGATGTAAAGAGTGGACTCATTTGAAAGACCCTGATGCTGGGAAAGATTGAGGGCAGGAGGAGAAGGGGATGACAGAGGATGAGATGGTTGGATGACATCACTGACTGAATGGACATGGGTTTGGGTGGACTCCGGGAGTTGGTGATGGACAGGGAGGCCTGGTGTGCTGCAATTCATGGGGTCGCAAAGAGTCAGACATGACTGAGCGACTGAACTGAACTGAACTGAACTGAGGGTGTGTTCTTGCCTGGGAAATCCCGTGGACAGAGGAACCTAGTGGCCTGCAGTCCATGGAGTCGCAAAAGAGTTGGACACAACTTTGCAACTTTAACAGAAAACAAAGCTGTGCAGCTACGCAGCTACACTCCTTCCTGCAGTGCCTGAAAGTTCTACTTGTTCTACATCCTGGGCCCCGCTCTATTCTGTCAATTTTAGCTTTTCTATTCAGTGTGTAGTGGAATCACATTACGGTTTTTAATTTGTGTGTCCCTGAGAAGCAGTGTGGTTGAGGATATTTTCAGTGTATCAACCATTTGGATACCTTCTTTGTGAAGCATCTCTTCATGTCTTTTGTGCATTTTTAAAAATATTGATTTTCTGTCTTTTCCTTATATATCTGCAGGAATTAGTTGTCACATATTTTGTGGCTTACCTTTTTGCTGTCTTACAGGTGTATCTTGATAAACAAAACTTAAACTTTAATACAGTCCAATTTGTACTTCTCCTTTATGGTTAGTGCTTTTTGTGTCCCATTTAACAATTTTACTTTTCCAAGTCATAAAGATATTCTTCGCTGTTATAGTCTAGAAGCTTTGTTTCACTTTCCGTATAGTAAGTCCCCTGTATATGATCCTTCAGGCTGTGAACTTTCAAAGATGCAAATATGCATCCCATCAGCATCAGCCATGAGTGAAACTGCAGCTTGCCCTCCATCTCCTGTTGCTGACAGTCCTTCAGCTCTACCCTCTCCCCTCTCTTCTCCCTTGTCCAGTCAGTAACTCTTCTTGCCTCACTTGATGCCAGGCCCTGTATGCCAGCTGTTTTACTGTACTACTGTACTTTTCCAGGTACTGTACTGTAAGATTTAAAATATTTGTGTGTGTGTGTTTTTATGCATTCTTTGTGTGTAAAGTATTATAAACCTATTACAGTACTGAATAGCTGATTGTGTCAGTTGGGTAACTATTTTTTATAAAATAGCCTATTGGGTAGGCTATTTTTGTTGGACTTACAAATTGGACTTAATGAATGTGCTCTTGGAATGGAACCTGTTCATTTGTAATGGACTTGCTATATTTAGAACTGTGATCCACCTGGAACTGAGTGGCAAACGGGGTCCTAGTGGAGTTGTTTTTGCACTAGGGCATCCATGCACTTCCTTTCCCCAATGGTCTTGAGGGCCACTTCATTATAAATTAAGTGAATCAATGTGTGTGAATCAGTTGCTAAACTTTGCTTCTTTTTCATTGCTGTAATTGCCTGTTCCTACCTTAGTACCACACTTGCCTAATCACTGCAGTTTTATACTAACTGTATCCAAGAATGTGAGTGCCCTGACCCTACTGTTCTTCCTCAAGTTAGTCCTGACTTCCTTGACCCTTTATATCCACTCTGTTTTAGATGCAGCTGATCAATTTGTGCCTTCCCACCAATAAAAGCCTTTTTAGTTTGTTTTTTTTTTTTTCTTGGTGGTTTGATTTTGATTTGGGTTTCCTGAATCTGGAGATAATTGGCATTTTTATATCACCGAGTCTTACAATCTACGAATACAGCATGTGTCTACATTATTTAGGTTTCCTTTCTCTGAATATTGTTTTATAGTTTTTTGCATAGATATTTTGGTTTTCATTATAGTATGCATCATCAAGCTTCTCCCCTTTTACTTTCAGTTTTGCTCTATGTTTATATTTAATGTGTGTCCTGCTATATCATGTAGTTGTCCTTTTATGGGGGGAGAAGTTGTTTGTTGCTGTGACACTATTTGCGTTTCAGTTGGAGTATTTGGTCTACTTACATATAATGTAATTACTGATATATCAAGGTTTGAATTTGTCATCTTACTATTCTTTTCTCTATGTCCTACCTACCCTAGGTTCCCTTCTTCTCTCCTTTCTTGCCTTCTTTCGGATTTATAAGTGCTTTATAAAATCCATTACCCTTGATTGGTTTTCTGTACTTTCATTGCCTATTTTGTTTGTTTTGTGGCTGTGCTGGGTCTTTGTTGCTGCACACGGGCTTTCTTTAATTGCAGTGAGCGGGTGCTGCTCTTCTTTGCGGTGTGCAGACTTCCTATTGTGGTGGCTTCTCTGGTTGCAGAGCAAAGTTGTGGCCCACAGGCTTAGTTGCTCCCTGGCTTGTGGGATCTTCCTGGAACAGGGATCAAACCCATGTCCCCTGTATTGGCAGGTAGATTCTTAACCACGTGGCCCACCCGGAAAGTCCTCATTGCCTATTCTTTTAACAATTTTTTAAAAGTATAATATAGGTTAGTATGTTTACCTCTTCCTGGACAGTGCAAGAATCTTGGGACACATACACTTTATTTATCTTTCTTCCAACTCGTTCCTTGTTGTTGAGTGTTTTAATTCTACATATATTTAACCTCCTCAATTCGGATTCAGAGTTGCGTCATAGTAATAATCAAGTGCTCCTCCACATTGACCTTTCCACTGTTGTTCATTCCTCCCTGATCTCAGTGTGCCTCCACCTGGGATTGTTTCCTTTCTGCCCAAAGAACTCCCTTCATTACTTCCTTTAGTGCGAGTCTGCTGTGACCAATTCTTTCAGTTGTTGTTTGCCTAAAAATGCCTTGTGTAACCTTTATTTTGGGTGGATAATTTTATGTATTATAAAGTTTTAGGTTGGCGGTTGTTTTCTTCTAGCTTTTGAAGATGTTATTCCTTTGGTTTCTGGCTTCCTTTATTTCTGCTGTGAAGTTAGCTGTCACTTTACTCTTCTACAGGTAATGTGGTTTTAGTTTTCCCTCTGCTACTTGAACTTTCTCGATCTTTTTTTGAATTTTTGAATTTTCTCAGTCTTTGATTTTCAACCACTGTGCCCAGAGTTTTGTTGTGTGCTGTTTTGCCTACTTATCCTGCCTTGGGTTTTAGTACTCCTTGAAGATGAGATTTGTTATCTTAGGTCACTTTTAAAAAACTCAACCACTGCACCTTCTAATATTGCTTCCATCCCATTTTTTCTCTCCTCTTTGTAGATTCCAGTTACCCCCTATGTTGGACATTTTCACTATATGTGTCTCCTATGCTTTTTTTCTATGTTGGGCATGATTTTTCTTCATGCTTTATTCTGTGGGCTTTTTTTTTTAATCTGCAGCTCACTATTCCTCTGTTTATTTGTGTCTATTCTATCTTTAAACCTTCTGTTGGGTTTTTAATTTTTAATGTCATATTTTATACTAGTCTTTTGATAGCTTTCTTATACTTCCCCCTTCTCTGCAGAAATTCTCTATCTTGTCATCTAACTTCTTCAACATACTTTTCACATTTACCTAAAACCCAGGTAAAAATTAAAAAAAAAAAAAATTTTTTTCTGCCTGGTCATGCAGCATGTAAGGTTTTAGTTCCCTGACTAGGGATCACACCCATGCTCCCTGCATTGAAAGCACAGTCTTAACCACTGGATGGACCATCAGGGAAGTTCCAAAGTCCCAGCCTTGAGGATCCAATGTCAAGATCAACTATGGGCATCTTATTGTCTGTTTTGGGGTTTTGTCCCTCTGTTTTCAATTATTGATCTTATCTCCTGATGTTTCTGATATTTTAAAAATTTAATGCTAATCATTGGTATTTTCATTGTAGAGATAATTTGAGGTTCTAGATTGTGCTTTCTTCGATACAGAGGATTATTCTTTTATTTTAGCAGGTGGTTTAGAAATGAGCAGATCACCATAATATGAGTGGATCTGAACTGACTGGATATTGTAAAGTCTATTTCCAATGTACGTTCCATGATGTAGCCCTTTGTGCCAGCTGTCCAAACACCTGTGGTGTTTATGAGGGCCATTCTGACAGTTGAACTCAGAACTATATGTTTAGCATCCCAACCCCACACCATTGCAGAAGGTTTTGCTCAGCCTCTCAGCTTCTGGGCAGCAGTTTACGAATTAGAAAATGCCTTGAGGGAAAAGTAACATTGTACTCACTTCTAAGTGCTTTCTTTCTCTTCAGGATCTTGGCTTTCTTTACCTTGGCTCCTTGGTACCTCTCCATTGTCTTCAAACAGATGTTTCATATATTTTCCCCAGTGTTTCTAGTTGTCTCTCAGGAGGGGAGGATTCATCTGCAATAAGTTATTCTGCCTCTTTAGTTTTTTAAAAAACTGTGTATATTTATTACTTTGAAAATAAAAGCATAACACGAACACAAAAAGAATTATAGCATAGTGTAATATAGTACCTACAACAGTAAAAATGAGCAATTCTGTCTTCATGAGAGGCTAAAGGAAGATACTAAAGCAGAATTGACACTTGATAGGGGTCTTAAGGATTATTACAACTCACATAGTATCTACGGAGAAGAAGTGTATGTAAATTTTTAAAAGTGTAGGGCATAATAGAGATGTAGTTTCAAGAATTTCTGCACATTGCTGAAATCTTGCCAAATTTTATGTAGATGATGAAATGGATTTTTACTGAAGGAATGACTGCTTTACAACTTGTATCATCTGATACTGATTAACATCTAGAATGACAAACTGTCTAGCTGGTGTCTGAAGAGCAGACTAGGAATAGCCCCATTTCATTTTGGCAGGTACCAACTAGGTAGACTTGGAAACAGCATATGTGAAGTCCCAAAAGCAGGAGGAGAAGGCTAATCAAATGAACTGAGAGGGATCCTAGTAAAAGGCAGGGAGGTAGGCAGTGAGAAGATAAGGCTGTGAAGGTCGGCTGGGGTCAGATCCTGAAAGGCGTCATGCATACAATCCTCAATCCATCAGTAGTGTCAGACTCTTTGTGACACTGTGGACTGTACCCCACCAGGCTCCCCTGTTGATGGGATTTCCCAGTAAGAATACTCAAGTGGGTGGCCATTTCCTCCTCTAGGAGATCTTCTCAACCCAGGGGTCGAACCCACATCTCCTGTGGCTCCTGCATTGACAGGCAGTTTCTTAACCACTGAGCCTCCTGGGAAGCCCCAAAAGGCCTCATAAGCAAATTTACATAAATTGAGGGACCTTCCTGGTGGTCAGTTGGTAAGAATCTGCCTTTCAGACTTCCCTGGTTGTCCTGTAGATAAGAATCTGCCTGCCAGTGCAGGAGACACGGGTTTGATAGCTGGTCTGGGAAGATCCCACATGCTGTGGAACAACTAAACCCATGTACCACAACTACTGAACCAGCATGCTGAAGTTACTGCAGCCTGTGCACTTGGAGCCCGTGCTCTGCAACAAGAGACACCCCTGCTGGTGCAACTAGAGAAAGCCTGTGCACAGTAATGAAGACCCAGTGCAACCAAAAATAAAACAATTATTTTAAAAAAAAAAATCCGTCTTGCAATGCAGGAGACACAGGTCCAATCCCTGATCAGGGAAATAAGATCCCACGTGTGGTAGGGCAACTAAATCTGTGCACTGCAACTTCTGAACGCACCAACTCTGAAGCTGAAGCCCCACAACTGGAGAGCCCATGAGCCACAACAAAGACCTGATACAGCCAAATAAATACACATTTTTAAAAACAATAAATAAATTGAAATTTAATCTCAGAGCATGTGAAAATACTGAAAAGTTTGCATCCATGGGCACAGTCTAAATTGCCCTTTAATGCAGATTACCCTTCTTTCATGTGCAGATAAGTTAGAAACAAAGTTGGGGCCACTGAGACCAGTGAGAAGGCTGTTGCAATTATCCATATAAGAAATGTTAGTGGTTTGTCGTGGAGATTTTGTTGTTGTTCAGTTGCTAGGTTGTGTCCAACATTTTGTGGCCCCATGGACTGCAGCACTCCAGGCTTCCCTGGCCTTCACTATGTCCTGGAGTTTGCTCAAACTCATATCCATTGAGTCTACAATGCCATCCAACCATTTCATCCTCTGTCACCGCCTTCTCCTCTTGCCCTCAATCTTTCCCAGCATCAGGGTCTTTTTCCAGTAAGTCCAGCTCTTGTCATCTGGTGGCCAAAGTATTGGAGCTTTAGCTTCAGCAACAGTCTTTCCATTGGATATTCAGAGCTGATTTTCTTCAAGATAGACTGGTTTGATCTCCTTGCAGTCTGATGGACTCACAAGAGTCCTCTCCAGCATCGCTGTTTGAAAGCATCAATTCTTTGGTGCTCAGCCTTCTTTGTGGTCCAGCTCTCACATCCGTACATGACTAATGGAAAAACCATAGCTTTGCCTATATGGACTTTTGTCAGCAAGGTGATGTCTCTGCTTTTTAATACACTGTCTAGGTTTGTCATAGCTTTCCTTCCAAGAAGCAAGCGCCTTTCATTTTCATGGCTGTAGTCAACATCCACAGTGATTTTGGAGCCTAAGAAAATAAAATCTGTCACTGCTTCCACTTTTTCCCCTTCTATTGGCCATGAAGTGATGAGACCAGATGCCGTGGTCTTAGTTTTTTGAATGTTGAGTTTCAAGCCAGTTTCTTCAGCTCCTCTTTCACCTTCATCAAGAGGCTCTTTAGTTCCTCTTCACTTTCTGCCATTGGAGTGGTATCATCTGCATATTGGTAGTTTTTGGTATTTCTTCCAGCAGTCTTGAATCCAGCTTGTGCTTCATCCAGCCATGCATTTCACATGATGTACTCTGCATAGAAGTTAAATAAGCGGGGTGACAATATACAGCTTTGATGTACTCCTTTCCCAGTTTGTAACCGGTCTGTTGTTCCATGTCAGGTTCTAACTGTTGCTTCTTAACCTGCATACAGATTTCTCAGGAGGCAGGTAAGGTGGTTTGGTATTCCTATCTCTCTAAGAATTTTCCACAGTTTGTTGTGATCCACACACTCAAAGGCTTTAGTGTAATCAATAAAGGAGAAGTAGATGTTTTTCTGGAACTCCCTTGCTTTCTCCATGATCCAAAGAATACTGGCATTTTAATCTCTCAAGAAGGTAGGGAAAACCACCAGGCCATTCAGATTTGACCTAAATCAAATCTCTTATGATTATAAAGAGGAGGTGATAAATTGCTTCAAGGAATTAGATCTGACAGAGTGCCTGAAGAACTATGGACGGAGGTTCGTAACATTGTACAGGAGGCAGTGAGCAAAACAATTCCAAAGAAGAAGAAATGCATGAAGGCAAAGTGGTTGTCTGAGGAAGTTTTACAGATAGCTGAAGAAAGAAGAGAAGTGAAAGGTGAAAGACAAAAGAGAAAAGGAAAGGTATACCCAACAGAATGCAGAGTTTCAGAGAACAGCAAGGAGAGATAAGAGCGTTGCCAAGAAATAGAGGAAAACAATAGATTAGGGAAGACTAGAGATCTCTTCCGGAAAATTGGAGATACCTAGGGAACATTTCATGCAAAAATGGGCATGATAAAGGACAGAAAACAGTAAGGACCGAACAGAAGCAGAAGAGATTAAGAAGAGGTGGCAAGAATACACAGAAGACTATACAAAAAAGATCTTAATGACCCGATAATTATTATGGTGTGGTTTCTCACATAGAGCCAGACATCCTGGAATCAAGTGGGCTGTAGGAAGTATTACTATGAACAAAGCTAGTGGAGGTGATGGAATTCCATCTGAGCTATGTAACATACTAAAAGGTGATATTGTTAAAGTGTTGCACTCAATATATCAGCAAATTTGGAAAACTCAGCCATGGCCACAAGACTGGGAAAGTTTTCATGCCAATCCCAAAGAAAGGCAATGCAAAGAATTTTCAGACTACCATACAATTGCACTCACTTCACATGCTGACAAGACTGTCCTCAAAGTCCTTCACACCAGGCTTCAGCAGTACGTGATCTGAGAACTTCCAAACATAAAAATGTATTTAGAAATGGCCTTGGAGATGAGGGATGGATTAAAGACAAAGAGACTTGACAATTGTTGGCAGTGGATTAGAAGTTGGTAGGAATGGGAGTAAGGAAAGTAACATAGACAGCTCTAAGTTTAGCCTCATGGCTGAACACACTGTGGTAGAAACACTGGATCATGGGAAGACATGTTGAGGGCTGGAATTTCAGGATTCCAGGTTCAACTTCAAATGGATTCAATTTGAAGTCCCTGCAGGATATCCACAGAGAGGCGCTCATTAGGCAACTAGATATTTGCTTCCGGAACTCAGTAGAGAAGTCTGAGCTGGAGATAAATATTTTTAAATTTTGAATAAAATGGTGTTGATTGATACGATGGTAGGGAGGTAGAGAAGTTTGCCTTGGGGTGGGGGTAGTGGCACAATAAGAAAAATTTTATCAGATATAACCCTGCCAAACCCTTTGAGGAGAAGGCTGAGCAATAGAAATCTTTGAAAGACACGAGAATGTGCATCCTTAGAGCAAGGAAACCAGGAGAAAGGGATGTCTCTCAGCTCAGTGTCTGCCTAGAAAGACACTGAAGAGAGGGACGTAAGCATCTGCTTGGCTTAAGGAAAAACTAAGTCACTGACTCTCCCTGTTGACGGCTGTTTCAATAAAGTCGAAGAGTTGATGGGAAGCAGGGAGAGGACGTGAGTGTGGACAACTTCTCTCTGGGTGTCAGTTCCCTCTCCACATCTGTGATGTGTGGGGTATTCAGAAGTTGTACACAA
>NW_011494718.1:12564263-12582346 GCF_000754665.1 Bison bison bison
TGGCCAGCATGGTGTTCAAAATGCATTTAGTCTCCTCTGATTACAGTTACAGAGAACCCTTTCCAGATCCTTTGGGGGCAGGTTAAAAAAATCTTTCATACATGAATTTTTAAATTTATTTTTTAATTGGAGTATAGTTGCTTTATAATGTCTTAGTTTCTGCTTACAGTAGCATGAATCAGCTACGAGTATGCATACATGGTCTTTACCTTGTGAGTTTGATATGTGATCTAATGCTGTCTACCCACAATCTACATGAATTCTGATCAGGATTGATGATTTGATAAAGAATTCCCCTGTATTTCATATTATTATTGTGTCTCCTTAAGCTCTGTTGCTGAATATATTGGGTTTGTCAAAAAGTTCATACGGGTTTTTCACTTCCAGCTTATGGAAAAAGCCAAATGAACTTTTTGGCCAACCCAGTATTTTGAGAAGTAGCTGGCAGGAATACTGTGAACGTAATCTGTGTCTTCCAAGGATTGTGGTTATTGAAATAGTTGTCTGCTTCAGTGTTTCCCACTGGCAGTTTGGGGTATGTTGCACCCTTGACTACAGGAATAATTTGGGGCAGGGGGGGGAGTGGTGATTGCTTGGACACATGACCCTGATGATAACCAACATCACTATTGAGAACGTTGCCATAAATTCAGCCATGTACAGACTTCGATGTCTATTGGGCTTCCTGGCATCTGGTGGTCCTCTTTCATCCATTTGTTGGTGTGGCTTCTGCTTTCTCCAAAACCTAATCCTTCCAGAGAGGATTCTTGATGTGCCTAGAGATTTCATAGTGAGTCCCCAGCAGAAAACACATAGGGTGCATATGCCTCAGCTTTTGGAATTCCACTCTCCTGGTTTCTGCCTTTTAGAAAAACTGTCTGAGTCTATAAAAGGTTTTTGGTGAATGATTTTTGCATGATCATGACTTTTCTAATTGGATGTGGTAAGTGTTTTATTCTTCCAAAATCATACAACTCAGATAAATTCAAGAGTCCCTGTAGGAAGTCAAGAGGCGAGGTCTAAGAAATCACTGTGTCGAATTTTCTTTGGTCAAAGATGCGGTCTCATCCTCTCCTACAACCTGTGGGAAACCAAGGCCCAGAGGGAAAAGGTGGCAGGAGTTTAGCCCATGCAGCTCGCCAGCCCCAGAGCTGGACAAGGTCTTAACCACCCTGGGGCCCTTCTGAGCAAGGATGTCCTTCCAACCTGTGCCAGCAACTTCAGCATAAAATGCAGACTTCTGCTCGGCGTGTCTGTCTGCTTCACCTTGGCTTTATTTATCTTAATGTTTTCTCCTCTTCCATAAAAAACACTTTTAAAAAAAACATGCATTCATTCCACATGCTATGCTCAGAAGTGCCAGGTGATAAAGGGTAGATTGGCAGCTCTGTGATTTTTCTTGATTAGATTGTAGAGTTATGTCCCAGCTGTGTGGCTTCCTAAATATTTACAGATGAGCCAGCCTGCAACACTGTGAGGTTGATTTATGGGTCCGGGCCCTTTCACATTCTTTATTATATTAGGTCACCTCATCCCCAGTAAGGCAAGGACCATCTGCTGCATCTGTGCCTACTCAGCTGAATCAGCGGCAGTAAAGGCCACGCTCAGTGGTGCCCGGAGACCACCCAGCCAAAGCCTGTAGATGAGGCCTTTGGCCTATACCTGAAGCCTGTGGTGAAAAAGAAGATGATCTGAATTTTTCATGCGGATGTTGTGGGTTCTGACAAGAATCCCTCATGGTTCTGTGTCCCAGAGAGCACTGAGCAGGGTCTGACCCCTTTCTTACACATCTGAGATGTAAGAAACCTCAGATCTCAAGTGTGTCCACAGATAAGAAGCTTTGCAGCGCTGGTCCTCATCTGAAATGGTTTCATGAGACAAGCTTTGAGGCTGGATATTCTGCAGTTCCCCAGGTTCTAGGAGCCTTTTGTCACATGCTTTGGCATTTCCAGTCTTCATCCTTTTCTTGGATGTGCCAAGTACTAGGTGTCATGTAGGGTGGCACCTCTTCTTTCCATGAGAGGTGGTGCTATAGTTTTTAAAGTTTTTTTAATTGATTTATTTTTGGTTGTGCTGAGTCTGTTGCTACTTGCGGGCTTTTGCTAGTTGCAGTGAGTGGAGGCTACTCTTCATGGCAGTGTGCATACTCCTTGTGGTGGCTTCTCTTGTTGCAGAGCACAGACTCTGAGGGTGTGGGCTTCAGTAGTTGTGGCTCCGGACCGTTTCTCAGAGGCATGTGGAATCTTCCCAGACCAGGGATCAAACCTGTGTCCTCTGCATTGACAGGCGGATTCTTATCCACTGTGCCACCAGGGAAGTCCTATCGTTTTTTAAGAATTGGTTTATATTTACAGTTTATCACCAAATCCCATCATCTTTAGAAGTAAATTTAAAGATGAGCAGGCACTTCACAAAAGAGGATGTCCAAACAGCCACTGAGAAAAGTGTCCAACATCACTGCTCACTGGGGGCAGAAGAATTAAACGTCAGTAAGGAACTTGCCTGGTTGTCCAGCAGTTAAGTCTTTAATTCTGTGGACTGCAGGAGATATGAATTCGATCTGTTGTTAGGGAACTAAGATCCCACATGTCGAGCAGTGCCACCTGCCCCCCCAAAAAAAAGAAAAATCTCAGTGAGATGCAGCTGAACACTCATCAGAGTTGGCTAAAAAAAATCTAGCAATAGCAAGTTTGGTCCAGGATGCAGAGTAACTGAACTCTCATATAGTGCTGGTGGAGTGTAAAATGTCAAAAACATTCTGAAGAAGTTTTGTAGTGTCAACCAAAGCTAAGTGTCAATCACACTTACTCTGTGGCCCAGGAATTCAGCTCCTAGGTTTAAATCTGCTAGAATCACTTCCATTTGTCTACCTAAATGCTGCTATGAGAATTTTTCTGGTAGTTTTATTCACAATAATCCACAAGGGTAACAGTCCCCAAATGTCCAGCAAGAATGGATAAGCAGATGTTGCTGTGTTCCTATAATGGAATATTACGCAGCAAGGAAAAGAAATGGCCTGCTGTGTGTAACAGCATGGGTAAATCTCACAGCGTTACGGTCAGAGAAAGAAACTAAACACAAAAGAACACCTACTGTGCGGTTCAATAAACATGGAGTTTAAGAGCAGGTAAAACTAGGCTAAGGTGATAAAAACTAGAATAGGGATTACTTCTGGTGTGAGAGTCTATTAGCTGGGAAGGAGTACAGGTGAGGAAATGTTCCGTCTGCATCTGGATGCCAGGTACGTGGGTATACACATTTGTACGTTCTGGGAGACTTGTTCACTTTGTTGTATGTGGGTTATGCCCTGATAGAAATGACTGGAAAGAAAAGTGAATTAGAATGATTTATCTGTGAGTTGGATCCTGTGCACTTGGCATTTGAGGTCTAAGGACAGACGGGACAGTGCAGGTGACAGAAGCAGAAGGAAATAGATTTTAGTGTGGCATTTGTTGTAACATCCCTCTTGGAGCAGCCCAGAGCCAGTGGCATGGGCTACTTCTTTGAGAAGCACATCAATTCAAATTTTATAAAAAGCAATTTGGAGCTTACCTGTGCTAGGCACTGTCTGAGGATTCTCTTCTCTTTAGAAGGACCTAGAGATTTACTCCCAAGTAAAAGGATGGCTTTTGGATAAAACCTAATAGAAAGTCTGGTGGGCCTTTTTTTCTTTTAAATCCCCAGGGGTGGCTGCTCGAGAGACGGCCCAAGCTCTGAAAACGCTGGCCCAGGCTGCCCGGGGCGTGGCTGCATCCACGAGTGACCCGGCGGCTGCGCGCGCCATGTTGGATTCTGCCCGGGACGTGATGGAGGGCTCGGCCATGCTCATCCAGGAGGCCAAACAGGCCCTGATTGCACCCGGAGACGCCGAGAGTCAGCAGAGACTAGCGCAGGTGAGGCCCAGAACTGGCAGCTAAGGTCACCATCGCGGTGACATGTTGACAGGCTGTCACCCAGTAATGAGCACTTTCAGAAGCTTTGCCTGGTAGTCCCCATAACGTGAGATCTTCTTAATTCAGTCAACAGAAAGTACAGGGGTTTTGTTGAGACCTGTGCTTGGAACTTGAAGGGTCTGGACACAGCAAGCTTGTCTTGGGCCCTAGTGTACTTACATGTATCCCTCTTCCTGGCCTGGGAGGTGAGGTAGATACACTTGGTTTAGAAACTCAACACTTTAAACTCTCTCTAGTGCCTCTTCAGATGAGTCTTCCCAGAGAGTACGGACGGAGAGCCTCACAACCTCCTTTAAAGGCAGCGTGTGGGCAAACTCCAAGCTGGTCTGGAAGAGCTCAGAGCGCCCCTCCAGCCCTTGAGCTGGGTGAAGTGTGGAGGTGATGGCACCAGAGGGTCACTGAGCAGAAATTCATCACAGGCCTGCCTAACAGTGATCCAAAGAGCTCGGGGCCTCCTTCCACCTCAGGCTCTCTGCAGGACTCCCTAGCAGGGAACTGTTTCTCTTCCTCTTGGTACTGGCCATCTTTGTTTTGGAACCTGACAGAATATTGGAGGGCTGTATCTGAGTCACAGTCAGGACTTGGCCTGGCCTCCGGAGCAGGTAGAGCGTGCTCTGTCACTGTGTCACAGCTGGTGCCAAGACACAGGATGTTCACGCCACTGAGAGGCCTAAATGCCCTGATGCAATGGTAAACAGTGTCAGGTAGATGCTGGTGGGTCATTTCCGTCTTTCTTAGCTCTGCCCATTCGCAACACATGTGCAAGTCTGTTTGCCCTGGAAGCTGCTTTCTGACGGGGCTTTTCTCCCTCTGTGTATTCAGGTGGCCAAAGCCGTTTCTCACTCCTTGAATAACTGTGTGAACTGTCTCCCTGGGCAGAAGGATGTGGATGTGGCCTTGAAGAGCATTGGGGAGTCGAGCAAGAAGCTGCTGGTGGACTCGGTGAGAGGTTTTGGCTCGGGAAGGGGTACCTGGGGCCCTGGGCTCACCTCAGGTGCAGGTGGGGTCTTCTCCCCTCCAGGGACCCTTTGAGTAGCTCACCTTCCGTTAGGGGTTGGTTTTCGTGCCTATTTGCCTTTTCCTTGTTTTGCTTTCCAATCAGCCGAATTCCCAGGTAGAGCATCTAAAATTTACTTTTTCCTTGAGCCCACGTTGCCCTTCGATCTTGGGTTATCCCTGTGAGCCAAGAATGGGGCAGGCTGTTGACGGGGAGGATTTGGATCATCTGACCTCTCATCAGGACTCACTGAAAGAGTGAGTGGTCTGTGGAATTTCACGGTGGAGCTTGTTCCCTTCTTTTTTTGTAAGCCCCCTTTGGGGAGACTTGGCCTTCTTCATCTCTGTTTCTTCTCTGCTATGTGCCTGCACATAACCAGGTATGCAGACAGTGGGTGTGGTGTGACTCATATAATCTAGCTTAACTCTCTAGAACTTTTTACCAACAGTTACAGTTCTGCTAGTGGCACTTCTGAGGGAAAGCTATATTGTTAGCAGAGACCAACTGATGAATAAAATTGGTGACTATTAGTTTGGAAAAATAGGATTTAAAGATTAATAGCATCTGCCTTTTAGTACCAGAAAGCTAAAACTTTGCAAGTTTTCATCTGAGAATGCCAAGATAGAGCGTGGGTTCAGAGAGCAGATCCCAGAGTCAGGCTGTCCAGGTATGAATCTTGGCTGTGCAGCTTAGGAGACCAGAAGCCCTGTGGAAAGCCATCCTTACTATTTTTAGATCCACTCTGTCTAGCACTGAATAAGTGTTCAGCAAATTTAAGTGAATGGGTATATTTATTTGAAGGTCAAACGTAACGTGGGCTCAGGCCACACAGAGCCTTTTCACCTAAACGATTCAGAAATGCATCCTGGAGAGTTTGTCTTCCCTCTGCCGCGTCCACCATTCCTTCTACCCTCAGTAAAACTTCTGCAATTGTGCCCTCTCTTCCCACAGTTACCGCCAAGCACAAAGCCCTTCCAGGAAGCCCAGAGTGAACTGAACCAAGCAGCCGCCGATCTGAACCAGTCTGCAGGGGAAGTGGTCCACGCCACCCGAGGCCAGAGCGGAGAGCTGGCCGCAGCCTCCGGGAAGTTCAGTGATGACTTCGATGAGTTCCTCGATGCTGGCATTGAGATGGCAGGCCAGGCGCAGGTGAGGGGAGGGGGTTGCCGAGTGGAGCTGACCCTTGCCTCTCGCCTCTGGTGGACTGTCAGCCCCCGAGGCTAAGCGGCAAATAGGAGCTGGGAAGCTGTGAACAGCCCACGGCTTTACATCATCTTTGCTGCTCAGAGACCTTCGTGAGCTTACAGGAATGATATTCCCAAAGACGCTATTAGCTTATGTGTGAGATGAAGATGACCGATAACTTCTGCCATGATCCTCCAGCAGAACTCATCATCTTATACTGTTTGAAAGGAGGGCAGAGGAGAGAAGGAGGAGAGCCCTGCATCCTATACTTCAAATGTAGTATGGTACTATAAAAACTCATGTTATTTCAGGTTTGGTGAGTCCATTTGAAAAGGTTGTGTCTAACCCTGAGTATCAAGTGATTCAAAATTACCTCCTTCAGATGAACAGATAAACCCCTACTTTAGAACAAGGGAGGATGACTGGTCTGGGGTGAGCTCACTGAGCTATTTATTTGCGAGCTATTTATTTGCTTCGAACTCCCTCAAAGTGGGACCCAGCATGCTTCTTACTCTGTTATATACAAAGGGCTGTTTCTCGGATGGGAAGCCAGGTGAGCAATGTATTATTTGCAGAGTCAGAAGCCTTTGGGATGCAGTCAGCTCTCAGTGTCCAGGCAGTGATGGTGGTATGTGCCAGGCTGGGATGCACCAGCCCCTGGACATCTCCAGCACTGTTGAGCAAGATGCTGGACTGTGGCCTGGTCTGTTTACGCTCTTACTCACTCCCACCCCTCACCCCCCATTAATACCCACACTTGTGATACAGCATAGTTCTTGGCTGACCCACTTGGGAATGGATTTCTGTGCCTCTGTGTGCATCTCGGTTTGGGAATCTGTTTGGGGAACAGTAGATACCAGGCAGAGTCTCGACACGCTAGGTGTCTGCAGACTAATTGGGCTTCATGCCATCTGTACAGATAACCTCCTTCCATTTCAGGGTACTGCTCCTAGCTCTGAATGCTGCTTAGGAGAAATGGGCAGCCCCTAATTACTTTAGCTCCTTTTCACCTTCCAGACGAAAGAAGACCAGATCCAAGTCATAGGGAACCTCAAGAATATCTCCATGGCCTCCAGCAAGCTACTGTTAGCTGCCAAATCTCTCTCCGTAGACCCAGGAGCCCCCAATGCGAAAAATCTCCTGGCTGCAGCTGCAAGGTAAGTGTGGAACAAAATGGGCTTTCATGTTGGTTAAATAACATCAGTGTTTGCGAGGTCCGCCTGACATCCTGCTGCTTTTGCTGAGTGAAGAAGTGGTGCTAACCTTCTGTTCTCAGAGTTGGAAGCGAGAGTGACATAGATGCTGGTATCTTATTAAATGGACTCATTTGCATGCGCATTCTCCGCTAAAGATGCCTTCTGTCTCCTCTTAAAGCCTTTTCAGGAGGACTTGTTTAGACTGAAGGCCTCCATTGATTTATAAATATGGTGGCTTAGATTTTTTTTAAGTAGTGCTAATATCATTCAGATTATGAAAGTACCATATGTTCTTTAAAAAGAAATCAGAAGATGCTGAAAAGTTTAAAAAAAAAAAAAAAGATGCTCAACTAGCCATTCAACATTTCTTGTGTGTTTACTACTATGAGCCTGGCACCCATGTTAATTAGCTAGATTTAAACATGGTCACTTTGTCACATGCAGAAGGGCTCAAAGTCAGGATGGATGGGGTGATGATGAGAGTAAATTGGGGGGAATATATTAAAACATGAATCTGAACTTGGGATGATGTGAATGTCCTTCTTTGCTGTTGTTTTCACCCAAGGAAGTAGGTAATATGATATTAATTTCTGCTCCACGTCCACTCTGACAATTTAGTTCAGTGACTAGTGATTAAATGCTGGTATCTGGAGAAACTGCAGTGATAGCTAAGGAAGATTTTATATTGGTAATCCCCCATTCATATTCCTGAACCAAGGGGGTAGGGTGTTCTGTAATTCTGTGGTGGTGCAGGCCTGTTTTCTTAGCCTTACTTAGTATCACTTTATCGGAAAACTAGCAGCAGTGAAAGATTAAATGCAGGACCGTTAGGATTTGTAGCCTAATTGGAAACATTTTCAAAATACGCAGATGAGTGATTTTTAAAAAGCATGGCTTGAATTCTACTTAAAATTTTTAAAATTTGGTTTTGTTTGCTTACTTGTTTTCCAATGTCTTTATCTCTCCTGGCTTTTTTTAAGTTGTCAGAATCAGGAGTCCTAAATTCTAATACAGACTTCATTGCTTGACTAAGTAGGTTACTTTGGTCAGACCACTCAACCCGTCTTAACTTTCCCATTCACAAAACAGGAATGTGTATAGCCCACATCACCCTTGAGCTCTGTTCCATTCCCAATAGACAAGGTATCTTGGTACCACTGGTTAATACCTGTCTCTGGCCTCCTCTTTGTTTGCAGTATTATTTTTTATGGGGGGATTTAGATAATTTCAGAGCAACTCCCTTGAAAACTTTTGAATTTCTTCATTCATTCTCATCAACATACTTTGAGTGCTAAGTTGCTTTAGTCATGTCCAACACTTTGCAACCCTGGGGACTATAGCCCTCCAGGCTCCTCCGTCCGTGGCATTCTCCAGGCAAGAATACTGGAGTGGTTTGCCATGCCCTCCTTCAGGGGATCTGCAGGTGGGTTCTTTACCACTAGTGCCCCCTGGGAGGCCCAAAGATACTTTACCTTCAAATAACAGCGAGAGCCACTAGGTGATGGGATACATACTCACATCTCCCCACCTCCATCTTGTGCTTTGCTTGTGATTGTTCCAGCAGGTGCATGCCCTCCTGAGCTCAGGGTGGGGATGAGGAGGAACGGTGATGTCCTCTCTATTGAGCAGCTATTTCTGATATAAAACCATCTTAATCACTTTTTTTTTCAAGAACAGCCTTTGTATAAAGCAGCGAATGTTTCCAGGTACCTGAACTCAGTTGTTTTTCGTTATCTTCAATTTTTTGCCCCTTTTCAAAATTACAGTTTCCAACTCAGAGGCGTGTTGACGTCTCTCGTAAATTGTGAGAAGGAAAGGAGAGTATAAATGGGCATTTTGAAAGCCCCTTAAAGAAAGGACTCCGGGACCTGAGAGCTTATTGCTGGTGTCCTTGCTCTGTGAGTGTCTGCACGCCCCCTGGTGGTTACATTGAGGAAGGGCCCTGGAGGTGAGGTGAGAAAGCTTCCGTTGCCCTGTCTGTCCTGGCTTTCAGCAGTTGATAGGGAGAATTCCCAGCCTGATGGTTCCACAGCCAAGTAAGCACTCAAAAATCATCACGTGAATTGATAGCCTTGGGTTGGAACTGCTGCAGGAAGTTGCTGGCCTATTCTCCTTGGCTTCTTGGCAAGCTCGGCTCCCTGGGGTATTTTCCCAGTGGGAGCTTGCCTGAGTGAGTCAGGCCAGCTCCTCTTTGGGGTAAAGCTCTGCCCATGGGGTGCAATCATTCATTCTCTTGTTACTTCATCTGTTCATTAAACCGATTTTTGTTGCATGCCTGATATGGGCCCAGTGCTGGGCACACACTGTGAGTAAGAAAGGACAGCCCTGGTCCAGTCAGGACAGGCACATCCAGGGCATACGGCTGCCATCCTCTCTGGGCCTCACAAAAGTCCTGTGTATAAGCACCTTTGGAGCTGGGTAGCAGGAATCTGATGGTTATTGTCCTCATGTGCAGTCCCACTGGCCTCCCTATTCTCAAGACAGCGGTACCCTCCCTGTCCCTGTGGATGTCCAAAGACCCCAGACATGCCACTGTAGGGACCCACACCTGGACCAACTCAGCTCCACCCTGCTCCTATGTCAGCAGACTTGAACCCTTTCTTTGTTCTTTCTAGTCACCATGATTCTTCCTGCTTTAGAAAAAAAAAAAATAGTTTACTTCTGGGAGAGCAGTAGAGTATGTGTGCTTTTTGCTTTGCTCATCATTCTGCATTTGAGCCCTGGTACAAACTGGTCCCTTGGTTTTTGATGCCTCGTGGGGAGGAAGTCATTTTCTGTGGAGTGTCTGGCTTGTTGTTCTTCTTCTTCCCGTGTAACTGCTTGGCTCCGGCTCTTTTCTGGCCAGTTGGGTGGGCCTGAGACTCTTGTAATTGTTTATCAGCTTTTTCTGTGACTTGGGGCTGGTTTGATGCTCCCTAAACTTAGTCAAGGAACTGAAAAGCCAATTTGCAGTGGCAAAAAAAAAAAAAAGGAGTGTTCTACCTCCAAGCACCCCCAAGCTGCTTCTCAGCCTACAGTCTCCCTGCTCAAAAGGACTCTTGGGAGCTGAAGACTTGACGCCCACTGCCGGCAGCAGCAGGACCGTCCTAAGCCAGGTGTTCTGCTGCTTTCCGGTTTCCCAGGGCTCCCTAGGGCCTTGCAGGAGGTGCCTCTCCCCATGCTGCCCTTTGCCTTGAGGTTCCTGCCAGGCAGGCATCTTTCTGGCTCCAGAGATGGTGAAAAAGGATGACCCACCAAATAGCAATTCCATGCTATAAAGTAGAAAAGTGTACACTGGGCCTTCTGTCTCTTAGTCTCCTCTACAATGTTCTGTTCCCATTATCCAAATTGGGATCTTGCTGAGCCCCGACTTTACAATTGCTGTGGCCCCTGTCTGGCTCTCCCTAACAGGCAGAGCCCACACCTGTGGTCAAGGCTTTAATTTTCTTTCACTCCCAGCGAGTCCTGCCTGTGTCCCGCCAGTCCTGTCTGATGTCACACCCCCATCACTGCTTCCTTTGGTGCACCTTCATGTCTTATCTGTTCATTATCTTGCCTCTCCAACAGGATTGCTGGCATCTTGCTTTCCTAGAGAGCTTTAAACTGTATTATTTTTTTACTCCCCATGCCTGTGATGGTAGGACCCAGGGAATACCAAAGGTTAAATTTTGGTTTGCTCTTTGCTGCTTTCCTAAGCATATCCTCCTTTAAGGATGGGAATTGTCTGAAGTTGCTTTATTCCCTCCAGGCTCGCTATTGGATGCTTAATAGATCATCATGAGCACAAATTGACTGATTTTCTTCTCTCACCTCTGCCCCAATTCCCTGTCTATAAACCGTTTCCTTCCAGAGCTCACAAACTCCTGTCTGAATCAGTTTAGTATCTCTGAACACTAACTGGCTATAGGTTAGAAAGCCTCTTACATCTAAGGTTGTAGATTTCAATTGTTTAAAGACAGAGAGTAGCTACATATGCTTAGATAAAGAATGAATTATAAGAAAACGCTATCTCTAGATGATGAAATTATGGTTATTTAATTTTTTGTATTTTTAAAATGAATTTGTATAGCTTTGATCTTTACCAAAAAAACTGGGGAAAATAAAAATAACTACAATTCAAGCCTAATGGGATTTACATGTAGCAGAGGGAGCATGCAACTAATTTTGGCCATATTTTTATAATGATGTGAGTTGGTTGGTTCATAGTGTTTTAGTCAATTTACTAAAATCTTTGCTTTAAAATAATATTGTTTGGGGATTCCCTGGTGGTCTAGTGCTTAGGACGTGGCACTCTCACTACTGTGGCCCAGGTTCAATCCCTGGTCAGGGAACTAGATCTGCAAGCCGATAAATGGCAAGCAATAGTAATAATAAATTTAAAAAATAATATTGTAAAATCACTTAACATTTTGGTATTGGCTCATATGGTTTACACGTTTATATATTCTTTATATATATTTATATATTCTTTTCTAACATTAACTTAGTTGTATATCCAACTTAGTTGTATATCATGAATATTCTGTGATACAAGGAATAATCTCCAGAATTATGTTGTAGACTGTATGTTTCATCATTCCTTTATTGTTGCGTGTTTGGGTTTTCTCTAATCCTTTGCTCTTATGAATATGTTTTATAGTTTGAACCATAAAAATACTATTTCCAATTGTCAGATCTACATAACCAATTGCCTCTGTACGTTTTTTATTTAGCTATGCAATTCACACTCTAAAATGAGTTATGAGGATAAATGATACCTATATAATGCTTTTCAGTCATGGATCAGTATTACCAAGTGACTCATTCAGACAAGCAGTGCCATGCTGGCACTGTTATGGATTATCCGACCACAAATCCTTAGTCTGTTGGGTTTTTGGATTTTTTTTTTGCCCCAAGTTTTTATTAGAAATTTTTTACTTCTAAAAAATATTTGAAATAGGCCAATGAATAGCTACACAGTCTCTGAATTCACCAATTGTAAACGCTTGGTTTATTATTATTATTATTGGAGTATAATTGCTTTACACTGCTGTGTCAGTTTCTGCTGTACAATAAAATGAATCAGCCATATGTATACATAGAGCCCTCTTTTTTGGATTCCCTGTGCTATACAGTCGGTTCTTGTTAGTTACCTATTTTATACATAGTAGTGTGTCTTTGTTTTGGGGTTTTTTTTGGCTGCACCATGAGGCTTATGGGATCTTAGTTCCCTGACCAACTGTGGAACCTGGGCCCGCAGCAGTGAAAGTACTGAATCCTAACCGCTGAACCACCAGGGAATTCCCATGAATACTTAGTTTCTAATGGAAATATCTTTATATAGAGACCACACTTTTTTAATGTAGATAAATGGGAAACATTGAAGAAGCTAAATGGAAAGCGTGTGTGATATGTGGAAATATTCCCCAAATGATTGTGTCATCCTAGTTAGGGTCATTTTGCACCCTTTGCTATGTTGAAACATCTAGCCTGCCCACTCTAAAATGTGTCTTGAGGGCTGCCACACAGAACACGGTGTTGGACTCTTTGGGGGCCCCTTCCAATGAATACGTCATGAACTGCACCCTCCAAAGGTGGTCTCAACTAGAGACTGTCCTGCTATGTCACTTGTCTTTGTTTTGCTTTGCACCTGGAAGACACAATGCTTCCCCCATGACACATAGTTAAGCACTTTTCCCCAAATAAATGAATCGATCTTTTTTGTTTTTTTTAAATGAATCAATCTAACAGAAACTATTTGAGGATTCTTTCTTGAGTTGAGGAATGTTTTTCTTCTTCCCATCATTCTTGCTAAATTTAAAATTCAAAGCAGTAGCTCCTCATCAAATAATTAAGCTGATTGCCTTCGTACATTGGCAACATCATTTTCCATCTAATTTGATATTCTCTGGGAAGCTGCAAAGCCAATTTAACTAATAAAATGAGGCATTTTTATATTAGACAGTGTTACTGATCAGCAGCAATGTACATCCTATTTTTATTTTGTTTAAGTTGCCCGTTAGCTGCAGTGGTTACCAACTGAATAGCATTCAGGGTCCTGCCAAAGGTACAGACCAGTTATCACCCTGCGGAAAAATGGTTTTGGATCTGGCACTGGAGTCAAATAAGCATGGGTTTAAGTCTTGTTTTTGCACCTTATTGTAACATCTCCTTAGGGAATTATCTCATCTCTCTCTCTCTCTTTCATTTATAAAAACAAGCATACTATATTCAGTTTTAAGACCTAGTGTAAAGGTGTAGTAATCCAAACAGTGTTAGACACACAGTTCAATGGAATAGAATAGAATCCAGAAGTAGACCCACACAAATATGGTCAACTGATTGTCCACAAAGTTACAAAAGCAATTTAAATCAGGAAGGATGACATTTTAAAAGGTAATGGAATAATTAGACCTCCATATATCCCCCCCAGCCAGTCCATTCTAAAGGAGATCAGTCCTGGGTGTTCTTTGGAAGGACTGATGCTAAAGCTGAAACTCCAATACTTTGGCCACCTCATGCAAAGAGTTGACTCATTGGAAAAGACCCTGGGAGGAATTGGGGCAGGAGGAGAAGGGGACGACAGAGGATGAGATGGCTGGATGGCATCACTGACTCGATGGACATGAGTTTGGGTGAACTCCGGGAGTTGGTGATGGACAGGGAGGCCTGGTGTGCTGCGATTCATGGGGTCGCAAAGAGTCGGACACGACTGAGCGACTGAACTGAACTGATATTCTCCCCCCATTAAAATCTGGATCAAAAAAGTAATGGAATAATTAGATCTCCATATATCCCCCCCCATTAAAATCTGGATCCATATTTCACACCTTATTAAAGGAATTAACTCAGAATGGACCATGCCTTTCTAAAATATATCCATGGCTTAACCTAAACAGTGACTGCCCAGGAAGGGGAGAACCCTTGCCAATGAAGAAAAAAATCTGGGCTGTGTCTTAAGTTCTTAGAAGAACAGAAACACATATAAAATCATCTAAGAATCTCTGGTTCCTATTAATGTTAACAAAGAAAATAGCTCTTCTAAAGAATAGTTTTGGTATAGCTTCTAGGAATTGGTCAATCATGTAGAAATGAAAGGAAAGAAGAGGTTTTAAAATCATAAGGCACAGTTTACAGTGTGACTATTTTAAAATATACAGAATAGTCCAAACTACATAAAGGCTGTCCAAAATAGCCTGGCTGAGATCATCCTATTCCTGATGGGCTGCTAGTGAAGGATACTGACTTCAGTGTTAACAGGAGTTCTTTGCGATTTGCAACTTGGTTGTGACTTCTTTCTTCTGAGTATATAGCCACACTTTTCTTAAGAGACCTATTTGTACTTTTAAGGGTAAATCAGTGAATAAATAATGAGAAGCAAGGTGTGGATTCTCATTCTCTCTTCACTGACTGGTTTATTTTTGGTTTAGAGCCTTGTGAAAGAGCTCTCACAAAAGGGGACTGCAGCCTTTATAGTGAATTAATTGTATTCCTGTCAAACCCACAAAACATCACTGGGTAAATTTCTGTTGATCTTTACAAAACACAACCCAAAACACTCTTCCCGTTTCTGTCTCAGAGCTGTGACTGAGAGCATCAACCAGCTCATCACGCTGTGCACGCAACAAGCTCCTGGCCAGAAGGAATGTGATAACGCCCTGCGGGAACTCGAGGTGCGTCCCTGGAAAGGCTGCTGAGGATTTAAGAGCATGTGTCTGTCTGTCCTTTCCCTCCAGGGTCAGGTTCTTCTCCTTTCTTCTTGCCTTTTATCTTTCCTAGGAAACTTTTGGGGCCAAAGTTCTAATCTTGAATTCCATCCATCTCGTGGGATGGAATTCAAGAAAAATTAGATTTGGTGAGGTTATCACCCCTGCCTCCGTATTTCCTCTAAGAGTTGTTTTTTTAAGAGAGTCTTTATTTCAAACAGGAAGAGGCCTCCAGTATTGAATGGAGGCTGAGAATGAGTAATTTCTACCTAAAATGTTTGAGAGTGATTTTTCTAGGGCTGAGAAGCTAGGATAAAGTACTTTTTGAGTAAAAATGGTCTTCCTGTACATTTGATTTCGTAGCATGTAGAGGATGCATTAGAGAAAACCCAAGAGTAACACTTATTACTATGAAGGTGGCCATGAGGGCCCTGGTGGCCCAGAACACAGGGTGGGTGCTAATCAATTTATATTCATACTTAGGGTTTATTTTTCATGGAAAATTTATTTATGCCCATAGAGTATATGTGAGTAAAAATAAAATCCGTGTGCCCACTTGTCCATAAAGCAGTCTTAACCAATTCAGGTTGTATTGTTTATCTCAGTGGGTGTGGCTTGGTCGTACCCTACGTACCTTTAGTTTTCTGAAATAGGAATACTTACCATGTGAGAGAGGGTGGGCTAGGGGTGGAGGGGAGGGTTAATTGCACCTTCTGAAGGGCCTGACTGAGACCCAGGTTGCTGCAGCTGAAATTCCTCCCAGGAATGTGTGCAATGAGCGATTGTGATCAGAATGCTGCATGTGCCAGGGAGATTGATGATTGGTATTTTTTGTTGTTTCCCTTGTTCTAAGGCTTGCTTGCTTTTTAAGTCATGTTCTCCTTTGTAGACTGTCAAGGGGATGTTGGACAATCCCAATGAACCCGTCAGTGACCTCTCGTACTTTGACTGCATCGAGAGTGTGATGGAAAACTCCAAGGTGAGCCTGACTGTGCTGTTAGCGTCCCTCCCCACTGTGGGAAGGAATCGGGACGTGCTTTGTGTGCGCAGGCCTGGGGGTGCCCATGTCTTAAAAGGCTCATGGTGCCTTTGCCCAGGTGTTTCTCAATCCTAGCCATGCATCGCAATCACCTGGGGGTCTTGAACACAGATTGCTAGGCCACACCCACACCCCTAAGTTTCTGATTCAGTACATCCCAAAATGGGCAAGATTGTGCATTTCTGACCAGTTCCCAGGTCTGGCCCTGTGGTCCAGGAGCCACACTCTGAGAACCACTGCTTATACCCTCTCAGGGATACGTCTTATTGTGAATCTAAGCATGCATGTCCATCACCTGGGACGGCATGCTGGGGAAAGCCTATCAGTGACCGTATGTGAGACTCTCCTGTGTACTCCTGTTGCCATCCATTTATGGCATGTGTTCTCAAGGGGCATAAATTGAAAGAGACGTGTACCCCAATGTTCATCACAGCACTGTTTATAATAGCAACCTAGATGTCCATCAGCAGATGAATGGATAAGAAAGCTGTGGTACATATACACAATGGAGTATTACTCCACCATTAAAAAGAATACATTTGAATCAGTTCTAATGAGGTGGATGAAACTGGAGCCTATTATACAGAGTGAAGTAAGCCAGAAAGAAAAACACCAATATAATATACTACTGCATATATATGGAATTTAGAAAGATGGTAACGACAACCCTGTATGCGAGACAGCCAGAGACACGGATGTATATAACAGTCTTTTGGACTCTGTGGGAGAGGGAGGGGGAGGATGATTTGGGAGAATGGCATTAAAACATGTATAATATCATATAAGAAACGAATCGCCAGTCCAGGTTCAATGCAGGATACAGGAAGCTTGGGGCTGGTGCACCGGGATGACCCAGAGGGATGGTATGGGGAGGGAGGTGGGAGGGGGGTTCAGGATGGAGAACACGTGTGCACCCGTGGCGGATGCATGTTGATGTATGGCAAAACCAATACAATATTGTAAAGTAAAAAAATAATAATAAATAAATAAATTACTTTGAAAATAAAAAAAGAAAAATATTAACCATGAATTTTACCTAATTAAAAAAATAAATAAATAAAATATTATGGAATTTGACCAAAAAAAGGGATATGAAAACTTGTGGGGGTTTTGGGGGTGCAAACAGTGAAAATATCTAAGATAATACAATGGTTTATATCCTCCATTCTCCAAATCTTAACCTTGCTCAACAGATTCTGATTTCTTAGTATTTAATTTAATATGGGTGGCAATTGGAGGGAGGGTAGTCTAAAAAGACTTCTTAGCAGAGCAGTAATAATAATACTTTAAAAGGTTGAGAAACACTGACCTTTGGTAATCAGATCAGATCAGATCCCATCAGTTGCTCAGTCGTGTCCGACTCTTTTCGACCCCATGAATCACAGCATGCCAGGCCTCCCTATCCATCACCAACTCCCAGAGTTCACTCAGACTCAACGTCCATCGAGTCAGTGATGCCATCCAGCCATCTCATCCTGCCCCCAATCCCTCCCAGCATCAGAGTCTTTTCCAATGAGTCAACTCTTCACATGAGGTGGCCAAAGTATTGGAGTTTCAGCTTTAGCATCATTCCTTCCAAAGAAATCCCAGGGCTATTCTCCTTCAGAATGGACTGATTGGATCTCCCAGCAGTCCAAGGGACTCTCAAGAGTCTTCTCCAACACCACAGTTCAAAAGCATCAATTCTTTGGCGCTCAGCTTTCTTCACAGTCCAACTCTCACATCCATACATGACCACAGGAAAATCCATAGCCTTGACTAGACGAACCTTTGTTGGCAAAGTAATGTCTCTGCTTTTGAATATGCTGTCTAGGTTGGTCATAACTTTCCTTCCAAGGAGTAAGCATCTTTTAATTTCATGGCTGCAGTCACCATCTGTAGTGATTTTGGAACCCAGGAAAATAAAGTCTGACACTGTTTCCACTGTTTCCCCATCTATTTCCCATGAAGTGGTGGGACCGGATGCCATGATCTTCGTTTTCTGAATGTTGACCTTTAAGCCAACTTTTTCACTCTCCACTTTCACTTTCATCAAGTGGCTTTTGAGTT
>NW_011494718.1:12582446-12582976 GCF_000754665.1 Bison bison bison
TCTGGCTGCTCTGTGCATATGATCCCAGGGATTAGATTGGAGAAACCGTTTTTTCCTCTTCTCTTTGTCTCCTGTCCTCCATCTCATCGCTTACTTCGATGGTCTGAGTTTCTACTGAAACCAGAGTAGTCTGAGGTCGTACTGAGACAGGAGTTGTTTGGACCTCCATGTGGGCAGTTTGAATCCCAGTTTGGAGTCCCAGGTACGGGGGCAAAGGAAGAGGATAGGGAGGAGCTGAAGATTTCAGCCCAAATCTATACCCTTAGGACATAAGTCTGGCATATTTCGCAGAGAGAAAAAGGGCAACACATATGCTACTTCTACCCATTTCCCTTGTTCCTTACAGAACCGGTCTAATTGTAGGACAGTATTATACTTAAGAGACCCTCCAACTGGCCACCGTTCGCCGTCCTCCAATGGATACCGTGGCCATGCAGTATCACATAGGAAGACCAGGTGTGTCTTCTTTAAGCCCTGGGGATCAAATCTATCCCAGTTTTCAGGATACAGTTCAAAGGAGTGAGGCTAGA
>NW_011494718.1:12583076-12611354 GCF_000754665.1 Bison bison bison
TCATCAAGTGGCTTTTGAGTTCCTCTTCACTTTCTGCCATAAGGGTGGTGTCATCTGCATATCTGAGGTTATTGATATTTCTCCTGGCAATCTTGATTCCAGTTTGTGTTTCTTCCAGTCCAGCATTTCTCATGATGTACTCTGCATATACACCAGTGTTTTTGAGAACATCTCAGAACCAGGTGACATGAAATGCAAGTCAGCTGAATGGATATTGAGCAGTTGCCATTTGGCTTTGTACATGGAGTGTTCCTGCTCGTTAGCTTACATCACGTTTACATTAGCTTTGGGGAGACAGCAGGGCTCCCCTAGTAGCTCAGTGGTAAAGAACTTGCCTGCCAATGCAGAAGATGCGGGTTCAACCTCTGGGTTAGGAAGATCCCCTGGAGAAGGAAATGGTAACTCACTCCAGTGTTCTTGCCTGGAAAATCCCCTGGACAGAGGAGCCTGGTGGGCTACAGTCCATGGCGTTGCAAAAGAGCCCAACCTGTCATAGTGACTGAACAACAACAAGCCTACAGTGATAATGGCTTGGGCTCTTCTGCTTGGAGACACAGCTGTATTGGTGGTGTCAGGAAGTCTTATTCAAGTTAGGCTAAGACTAGAGTTTGCTTTGTCCAGCATCCTTTATGGTACTGTGGATTGTCTAAACGGAGAATGCACGTGTTTCCCACACTTAGATCCAAAGAAACTGTTCTTCTTAAAGAGGGATGCAGGGAGAAGGAAAGGAAAATACCGTACATAAAAATACCCACTAACTGCTTTGCAAGTCCTTATGTAAACTGGATTATTTTGTGTATCTAGGCAACTTCAGGGAATTTCTCTCTTTGCCCATCCAAGATGGCATCTTGACAAAGAGCTCTGTGTTGTGTTTTAGACATGAATTTGATAGTCTCTCTAAAGCGTCCCTTGCACGTCCTTCAGTTCTACCATCTGTGACCCTGGAAAGTAACCCCTGCCTTCCTGGGACGTGAGGAGACTGTAGAAGACACAGCCCCAGATACAGGGCGGACACCTTGCCTCTGCCCCCGTGACCTTCTGTCTCCCCTTGTACAGGGTGCTTGACCTCCCTGGGCTGTATTCTGAATACTAAAATCCCTTTTGACTATTATTTTCAAGACCTCTGAAAAGAGAATATGCCAATGATTTTCAAAGTAAAGGGAAATACTTTAAGAATTTAGCCTTAAAAATTATTTTAGCCTTAGTTTCAGACTATCTTCCTCTTTACATGTACACTCCTTAAAGATATATTTAGATTTTACTGTCAATAAATAAATGAAGGGACGGGTGTGTTTTCTACTTTCTGGGTGTGTCTTCATCTACAGCTCGGCAGATATATGTGATTTTGTGTGATGGTCAATTTAGACCATTTGCCCATAGGGTGCCCTGTATAGATTTTACTTTAGTGATTGGTGTATATTAACTGTACCTCCTTGAGATATAGATAACTTTTAGATGAAAGCTTCATACTTTCATTATGTATTTCTCTTTAATGAGATAGAAGCGATATAATTATCTTGAATCTCTTCTTACTGCAAATAAAGGAAAATAATGCAAATATTATAAATAAAATGTCCTTGAGTATTCAAGTTGGAAGGGTAGCCCCTTTACCTCATGGTCTGAAGGAATCCTGGTCACAATATCACTGGTGATGTGTTTTGCAGGTTCTGGGAGAGTCGATGGCAGGGATTTCGCAGAATGCCAAAACCGGGGACCTCCCTGCCTTTGGGGAGTGTGTGGGGATTGCGTCCAAGGCTCTCTGTGGGCTGACGGAGGCTGCAGCCCAGGTAAGGGACTGGTCCCCATGCCCCATGATGTAGGCCTTCCAGCCCATCCTGTGCCTGGTCCACGAGGGAGGCACAGGGGGCTTCAGCTCCAACTCCGACCACCACCACTTAAACCATGGAAACCATGGTGGCTGTTTTGCTTCCTGAGCGTTTAGGCAAAATATCAGCCAGTTACCCCCAGGAAGAGACAAGACTGGAGAGAACACTGAGTACTATAAAGCCAACATAAGGGTTCAGAGGCCAGCTTTTTTTTTTAATCTTTTTTTTAAGGTCATAGTTACAGATAAGTTGTTTGGGGTGGGGGGAAGATGTGTACTACATAATTCAAATTCCCTCTGAGGCTTTAGAGTTGCAAAAATCTTAGTCATGCTCTTTTTTAGAATCAGAGGGAAAAAAAATTAGATGCCATCACTCAGAGACGTGATCAGGCATGTTCCTGGCTCGTCTTTGAAGGTCCTGTGCATTTCCAATAATTACTGGGCTCATATCACTGAACTTTCAAAAATGTCAGCATTTACCTTGAAGGATTTATCATCTGACGTTACCTCAAGCCTGGAAGATGTTATTGAACCAAAGAAAAACATCTCTAGTTTGGGGGGTGAAATTGCCTCCCTCCTATTCTGCCCCTCACATCTCAGGGGAAATGAGCTGAGGTTAAAATGCCCCCTCACAGATTCATCTCTTCCTTGTTATTTGGCTAACACACTCAAAGCGTTTGAAGAAAAGACCTTCTCTTCTACCCTCTTGTCCTGTTGGAGACTAAATATTACCTTTATTTTGTTTCCCTGAACCATCTTACTCATTCTTACTTACTGTTTGAAAAAATTGGCCAAAACACCAAGGATACATTAGACTATGAGATGAGAAGCCCTCATGTAGGGCAGGTTCCAGGGTTGGCTTACCCAGCAATTCCATGCCATCAGTCTACACCCACTTGGTTTTTTTCCCTCTCCCATCTGCCAGCTAAAGAGTAAGCTTCATGCTGAGCCTGGGCCTCCTCGGAGTCATAAAGTGGCTGCCAGAGCACTCAGGGCTACATGCATCCTTGACCATGTTCCCCTGGAAGAGCTTCTCAAAGCTCTCTTAAGAATAAGGAGACTTTGTTCCCCAGAGCCCATAGCAGACTCCTGCTGGCACTTCCCTGGCCCAAGCGAGCATCGGCTTGTCTACCCCTAAACGCTTATTGATGAGATGACTCTGACCACCTTGCACTGGGAGTACCTGAGAATGACTGCTGCATGTACACTGTGGGACCACAATCCCCCACAGGCTTATCTAGGCGCACAGAGAGCCTGAGCTGTGGCCTTCTTCCTCCCTCCCAGGCTGCTTACCTGGTCGGCATCTCTGATCCAAACAGCCAGGCAGGCCACCAGGGCCTTGTGGATCCCATCCAGTTTGCCAGGGCCAACCAGGCTATCCAGATGGCGTGCCAGAACCTGGTGGATCCCGGCAGCAGCCCGTCACAGGTAACCTTGGGCAGGGGAAGGGGGTGAGGAATGTGAAGTCTGTGCATCCTTGAGCTCTTGGAGGTGGGTGCTAGGAGACTGGAAGAATGAAGATTACTGTTTTTTCAGAGCTTGCAAGGACAGCCAGATAATGACTTAGAGGATTATTGCAAAATATGATGAAGGTGAATACAGGTAGGTGCTTTGAAATGGAGTGCTGGAAGGCAGTCACAGTGGTGTAATCACAGCGAGATTCATCAGGAGGCTCACAATTCCATTCATCAGTTCAGGGGAGATACATGGATTACTGGTTCTGTGCTCAGCACTGAGGGTCACCATGAGTAAGACCCAATCCCCTACCCCCTTAACTCTTACTATTGGATAAAATTTGGAAGCTGGAGTGATTGGGGTATGATGACCATGCCAGGATTGTCAATGGTTTCTCTGAGGGGCTGTCAGGGTCGCTTCCTGGAAATAGTGGTGCTGACCCAGGCCCCAAAGCTGGGTCAGAACCTGCAGTGCAGAAAGAGCCATAGAGACATTTGAGAACTAGACAGAATTTGCGACTTTCCATGATACTTCTGATACCCAAGTGGCATGGATCAGGTTCAGTAATTCCACTGTGCTAAGTCGCTTCAGTCTTATCTGACTCTGTGCGACCTGTGCCCTCCTCCAGGGGATCTTCCTGACCCAGGAATCGAACCTGCCTCTCTCATGTCTCCTGCATTGGCAGGCAGGTGCTTTACCACTAGCACCACCTGGTAAGCCCAGTAATTCCAGCAGTATGTACTATAAGGAACAAGAGTGGCCTATATGGGCCAGCAGAGGCAGCTCATGAGGGGCTCGTCCATGCTTGACCCTGGGACCAGTATCCTTGAGGCAAGAGAAGGACCCCAGTAAAGGAGATAATACAGGGACCACCGGGACCCCAAACAAGCATCAGTGTACCTGAGATGCCTCACCTGTCCAGTTAAGGCCAAAGAGTGTTACCAGCCTCGGCAAAGTGGATCAGGCAGATTCAGAAAAGCAGTTGAGCTGGAGCCTGCAAAATTCTTGAGCCAGACCCCTTCATAAGGTGCCTATAGCCCGCCTGGGGGTGGGGGTGACATCAGCTGCACGTGACTGTTAAGCACTTGAAATGTAACTGGTCCAAACCATGATAGGCTGTGAGTATAAAATACAGACCGATTTCAAAGACTTAGTATGATAAAGGATTATGAAAGTTTAATCTTCTTAAATGGATTACATGGTGAAATGAAATATTTTGGATATCTGAGGTTTAAATATGTTATTTAAAATAACTTCCCTTGTTTCTGTACTTATTTTAATGTGGCTACTAGAAATTTTAAAATTAGGTGTGTGGTTTGCACTGTATTTCTGTTGGGTAACCCCAGCCTAGGCCCTGGGCTATATCCCTCCTGGCTAGTGGTTACAAAGCATACTGACAGCCTCTCCTCTAAGACCACCTGGAGCCCAGCCCTCTCCCATCACCACAGCAGCGCTAGCTTTCTCTTTCTTTGTTTCTTCTTTCTACCTTAATAATTCTCGCCCTCCCCTTTCTCGGTGGGACTCTGGGGGTAGCAGAGCTAGAGACAGGGGTTTTAGTTACAGCAGCCCTAGACGTGTGAGTTGGGGGAATCCAGGGCTGGGGACCAGGGTGGCCTTCTTTTGAACTGACCCCCTCTGCACTGAAGCACAGGGTGCCCCCAACGCAGTCCCTGCTTTGTAGGTCTTGTCTGCTGCCACGATTGTCGCCAAGCACACCTCAGCCCTGTGCAACGCCTGCCGAATCGCCTCATCCAAGACGGGCAACCCCGTGGCCAAGAGGCACTTTGTCCAGTCCGCCAAGGAGGTCGCCAACAGCACCGCCAACCTGGTGAAGACCATAAAGGTAGGTCACTGAGCTAAGACCTCAGGAATCATTGTAACACCTGCTGCAGGTGAGAGAGCGAGATGGCAATGAAGCTCGGCTCCTAGACTTGCTTCTAGTGAGGGGCAACTTCTCGTTTGTTCTCGTGATTTCAGTCACTGAGGAGGAGTTCGTTGGTGATGGACATAGTTATTAGGAAAAACCAACAGCCTTGGTCTCTACGAACCTTCTGCATAGTGTGTAGGGAGGGGTGAGCTATGTGTTTGGGAGGGGGACAGTTTTGAGGCACCCTACCATGGTTACATATCTCTGGACTAAGATAAGGTGGAAGAAGAAGGGAATGGGGAATTGCTGGGAAAATCTCTTTCGTCTTTTTTTTTTTAATCTATTCTAGCCTATGATATCTCTTCCATTTATAGTTGTTTAAATGTTTTCAATGGAGCATCAACTTCTTAAAATGCAATATCCCATGTTGATAACAAGTTCATCTTTGTGATCGAGGTCGTAAACAGGTGCGGGGGTGGGAGTGGCAGGGCAGGGTGCCCTGTGAGGAGGCACTTGCAGTAGCTGGGCTGTAGTGTTTGTATCTGGGCAATCAGACTGTAAACCTGGCCTGCCCGACGTGGGACACTAAGCAGAGACCAAGCAGCTGACCAGGTGGGAAGACAACCGCCGTCTAGACAGTTGACCCCAGGCAAAGAGCTTCCAGAGGAGACTGTCAGAGAGGCAAGCTGCCAGTTCTGTGCAAACCAGACCTGCTGGAGGGAGGGGTGTCAGAAGGCTTGACTTTACTGAAGGGTTTTCACGGTCATGGAGGTGAGGTGAGCTGCTTTGTTGCTGGGCAAGTCCTGGAGGAGCGGAGCTTCCCTACCACCCATTCCCTCCAGAGGATATGATACCACACACGTCATTCCTGCACTGTGCTTGCATGCCAAGTCGATTCAGTTGTGTCCGACTCCGAGACCCTATGAACTCTAGCCCACCAGACTCCTCTATCCACAAAGCCAATTTAATCTTGTGGAGAAATTAGTCAACAGGCTGGGCCAAGCAGAAGCCAAGGAGAGATTGTGCAGCTGTTTAAACAGCCTTTTAAAAAAGTAAAAGGCACCTCAAGATCGACTGAAGATGAATAAATAAAGTTCACGCCCAGGTGCCCTCCGGATCCTGGTGGCAGCTCACTTTAATGACCATCATGATCCACGGTATTAGAAATGAAGAAAGCTTACATTTTTTAATATTTAATTTGAGCAAGGCCTGTTCCATATTTTGTATAGATCTCTCATTCAGGCCACACAACCAACCACCCTGTGCTTATCATCCCCATCTTTACAGGAGGTTATGTAACTTTCCTGGGGTGACTCAGCCAGTAAGGAGTGGATTGGAATTCAAACCCAGATCCCCTGCTCTTTCCAAACCCGCTCTCGATCTTGGCCTGCAGAGTACATACCGTGGAGAGACTAACCCCTCTCACCAGCCTGGGAAGAAATCCCTGGGTGTGTTTAGAGTGCTTGTGTGCAAGTTTGGGGAGATGCAGGGGTGGAAGACAGCAGTAGAATTGAAAAGTAATGACATCATAGTTCATTGCCATGTAATTTACTAACTTTAGTTAAACTTGACCATTTTACGATCGTTTTGATTGTCATAAAACAGGCTGTATTTAGATGGGCCAAGGAGGGGAAAAGGTAAGAAACTCTTCTTTACAAATTCTGGGAAACCTTTCTTTCCTGCCCCATTCCTTGGTTTTCAGTCCTAACCTGTCTCCTTTAAGATCTCATCTCCTTTTCAGATTCTCCTCACAGTGGCAAGCCCTCTTTGTAGCTCCCTATAGCCAATGATCTCTTGGATGGCCTGAAAGCTAGGCCTGTGCATGCAGGACGCTGTAACTGGGGTAGATGGAGGCCTCCTCCCCTGCCAGTACTCCAGGGATCCGTAGCAGTGCAGGAGACATAGAAATGACCCACTCACCCCTCAGCTTGCTGAAGTGAGCTTGGCTTTTCAATTCCCATCAGGGTGCAGGCTTTGCTGAAGACAATAAACTTTGTTTTTAATTTACTAATAGGAAAATGGTGAAGTTCCTTTCAGTGCAGCATGCTGCTGCTGCTCCTGCTAAGTCGCTTCAGTCGTGTCCGACTCTGTGCGACCCCATAGACGGCAGCCCACCAGGCTCCCCCGTCCCTGGGATTCTCCAGGCAAGAACACTGGTGTGGGTTGCCATTTCCTTCTCCAATGCATGAAAGTGAAAAGTGAAAGTGAAGTCGCTCAATCATGTCAGACTCTTTTCGACCCCATGGACTGCAGCCCACCATCCATGACTCCTCCATCCATGGGATTTTCCAGGCAAGAGTACTGGAGTGGGGTGCCATCGCCTTCTCCGATACCATACTACATATTGAATAGATCTCCTGAGTTAAGGAATGGTTAAGAATTCTGCAAAATAGCAGAACAAATAAATATTTAATTCCCTAAATGCTTGAAATGGCTGCCATCAAGGCTGCATTTTGCTCTAAGTTCTGTACTTCTTAGTCAACCTTATTTTTCCCTTTAAATCACAAGGGTATGCCTAAGCGCCACACCTTTCTAGTCCTGAAGAAAGGGGGGAACCTCCCCCTCCCCGGAGGGGCATTGGAGAGCAGGGAGCAGATTACATCACAGTGGGTTATCAGCGCCCATTAGAATGTCTGCCTCCAGGAATCATAAATCTCTACTGATGGCATTCTTTGCAATCCCAAAGCATGGCTCAGAAAGAATAAATGTGTGCACCCTCCTTCTGACCAGGTCCTGCTCTCGATGCCGGCCAAGTTGGAAGCACACGGACCCCTAACCACGGGTGCCATCTACCTGCTCGTCCCCACATGCACCTGTGCCGGCTTCTCCCTTTCATCAGCTTCTTACCTAGCCTCAAATCAGATGTGGGGAATGGAATGTTATTTTAAATGTGCAGTCACTCAGGTTTGGATGCCAAGTAGAAGTTGTGCAACAACGGCTTCTGTTGCTCTGAGAAGCCGGAGCTCAGCCTTGCGTTTCACAGCAGAGCTGAAGCTCAGGGTTTTGCCATGAAGCACTTCCAGGGCGTCCAAAAGATACCAGGTCCAGCTCTCACTAACCAGTTTAAACTCGGCTGTAAGTATGCTTTCTTGATCATCCTTTTGTTTGAATTGGTAAAGTGGGTTTCTTGAGATAAAAAGGAGAGAGGAAAAAAAACCTCTTGGGCTTCTTATGCCTTTTCTTGTTGCCTTTTCTAAGGTCAGTAGGAGGGAAGGGAGCCAGGGGTCTTGGATTCTGGTTTGAGGCATGAGCTTAGCCTCGCATGTCACTTCCTAGGTATTAGTTTTGTCACCTGGAACATTGGAGCTTTTTAAAGATCTTAAAGTGATCTTTAAGATCCCTTCTGGGGCTTCCCTGGTGGCTGAGCAGTGAAGAATCTGCCTGCAATGCAGGAGACCCCAGTTCAATCCCTGAGTTGGGAAGATCCCCTGGAGGAGGGCATGGCAACCCACTCCAGTACTCTTGCCTGGAGAATTCCATGGACAGAGGATCCTGGTGGGCTACAGCCCATGGGGTCACACAGAGTCGGGCACAACTGAAGCGACTAAGCAGCAGCAGCAAGATCCCTTCTAATCCCTGAAATCCATGAAGCCTTGATTCTATTGCACACGCAGAAATGATTTCTCCCACATCTCTGTGAGATTTTGCTAAATAAGAAAATTCAGAGTTGGGGTCCCAGGATAAAGAGTGCCCTTCTCCTGGTGGGGCCTGCGCATTTGGCTCAGTGGATTTACCTTTATGTTGTTATGGCTGGGGGGCTAGTCATTATGTGATGTGGAATGTCTCTATGAAAACTGTCATGCCTGCCTAAAATTTACCTGTAGCCAGATCTAAGTATTCAGTTTCCTGGGGTGTCTCAGCCATCCCCAGAGGGGAAGCCACATTCAGAAGTGAAATAACTCTCCGTGTAAACAAACCATCCTTTCTGACGCTCGGTGCTTTTCCCTCTTGAAAATGAACAATGGTGCTGGGTTGGAGCTTGGCATCCTAGTCCACAGTCTGTGCTATTCAGGGTCCCGCCCTTGACCTGCAGTGGGCCACATGATTTATGATTTTAGGGCCCATGCTCAAAAAAAAAAAAAATATTTTCATCATCCTGTTGGTGCAGTTGATGAAACTGCACAATTAGAAAAACCATTCCTTGGAATTTACCTGGGGTAATCATCTTGACATTTTTCAGAAGTTCACCTGAGGGTTGGTGACATGATCAGAAATCTGCCTTCCTAATAGACTGAGGGCGTTGTCGAAAGTAAAGAAGAGGATGGGAGGAGAGCAGAGAGGGCAAGAGCAGGAGGAATAAGTGGCACCGCCCAGAGACTGGGCATTTTCCATTGAGCTGGAAGGGCCTGACCTCAAGCAGTCAATGATGGTAATAGTGTAAGATCATGAGAGCAGCGAGATTGCTCACTGCCACATCACCAGTGCGGTGCTGCAGGGCAGTAACGGGTGGTGCTAACTTAACACTCAGTGAGTACGTGTGGCAGTCAGAATTGAAGCCATCAATATGAGTCAGTAGCAGGCACGTTGGATTTCCACTGGGCCTGGAAGAACCGCAGAATGAGCAAGGTTGGGTCAAAGTCAGTGCCTGTCTGGTGGAGAAGGGCCTGAGCAGAGGTGAGCTCTGCACAGTATTAGCAAAGACACTAAATTAACGAGGCTTAATGGGGATTCCTCTGAAAAATAGTAGCATGGTGCATGTATAATTACTGTCCCAAGTTGCCAAGACTTGATTGGAATATAGTTGTTATTCAAATAGCCTTTAAATCTAACCATGCCTGCCGCCTCTTGCCGTGTTGAAAAATAGAAACATTCCCATCTCAGATCCAGTTTATTTCGTAATTCTGGTGCCTCTGGCTTTTTGCTCACTAATTGTCTAAACTGACTTCTATATACTGCTCATAATGGTTACATTAAAAGTTTAGTTGGTCATTTAACAAGGAAGTATATGTTATTCTACAAACATAACTGCCTTCTCAAATGTAGCCCTTTGCTGTGAGGCAGGAGTGCTGTCACTGGATCACAGACTGTTGATTCTAACAGTCTTGGACTTGAGAATGTGGAGTCCGGGGTCGGGGAACTTTGGATCCAAGTGTTAACCCTTTGTGGGTTTGCCTGGCATGCATCACAGGCTGCTTTCCTGGATTGGTTTCCAGGCCGGCTATTAATCGGTGATGCGATGAATCATTCAGTGCTCTGGTCATGGTGTTATTGTTCAGTCACTAAGTCATGTCCAACTCTTTGCAACCCCATAAACTGCAGTCACCAGGCTTCTCTGTCCTTCACTATCTCCCAGAGTTTGCTCAAATTCATATCCATTGAGTTGGTGATACTATCTAACCATCTCATCTTACACCCAAGGCAAAAGGAGAAGAAGGATGTGGTATTAATGCTGCTAATTTTAAAAAGAAATAAGCTTTGAAAGCTTAAGATACATAGACCAAAAAATCCATATGTGTAGAGTTCAGTGAATTTTCTAGGCTGAACACACCTAAGTAACTGCAGCCAGATGAAGAGACAGAATGTGGCCAGCCCCCAGAAGCCCACTTTGTGTTCCGTTAATCTCACTGGCTCCAAAGTGTCACTGATCTGACAGCCAACACTCAGAATTAGTCTCACCTGCCTTTGTACTTTGCACAAATGGAATTTGTGGGTATTGTATTGTGTCTGACCTCCTTACCTAAACATTAAATCTGTGAGATTTGTCCATATTTTAGGAAATAGTTCTAGTTTTTTAAATAGTTTAAACTAGTTTAAACTCTACTTTAAAATAGTTCTGTTTTTTCTCCATTGCATTCCATTTTGCTCATTTCAGAAGGGCAGATACAAAAGCCCTCCCTCTGTCAGTTATTCAGGGACGTCCGGGTAAACTTAGAAGTTCAAAGTGCCACACAGTGTGAAAAACTGTATTTTTATAGTTTGGGAGGGAATAGAATTAATTGGAGTGGAAATGGAGGGGCCAAAACATAGTTTCAAAAGTAGGGAAGAAAGTGACTCAGCCGCAAGGTTGGTAGCATGACTGGGGAGTGGAGAACAGGGCACCCTTTGAAGCATGTGAGCCGGGAGTTGATGGACTGTGAGGTCGGCTGGCCTGTGAACCATATGTTGCGCTTTATTCCTTATCATTGCTCACTTAGTCACTCTGCTTGATGGCGGAGATCCTGCTCGTCAGTTCTTATTCATTGTTTATGAACTCACCAGACCTTTTGAGTATTCCCATTGAACCTTTTCACTGGGCGGTGATTGCCGTGGCCCAGGAGTGATCTCTGCGTTTGCCCCCGTCAGGCCCTGGATGGGGACTTCTCCGAGGACAACCGCAACAAGTGTCGTGTCGCCACCGCCCCCTTGATCGCAGCCGTGGAGAACTTGACGGCATTCGCCTCCAACCCTGAGTTTGTCAGCGTTCCCGCCCAGATCAGCTCCGAGGTAGGGAGTCTTCACAGCAACAGTGACATTGAGGCCTGTGGCTAGTTTTGTGTGTCCCTGAATGGAATGAACAGTTAAGAATTCCAAAACCCCTGTCTGTCAGTACATAGGGCACTGTTATTTTGTCGGTGATGACATATGCAGTTAATGAAACTGTGTTGGTATATCTCTCAAAAGGTGATGTCTTGGTTTTATATGTTGAGAATAATCTCTGGGCGTAGGTTTGGGGCTGATTCTTGGTATATGTCAAACTCAAAAATGATACTTAAAGATTGGACACGGCCCCAAGTTCTCCCCATCCAGGCTCCATGTGAGCTAGACTCCGTGGTTCCCTTCCCTCTGTCTTGATAAAGAACATGACCTTCCTGGGTCAAACTCATTCACTTAATCTGTGTGCCCTGCACTTGACTTCCGCTGTCTGGTCCCAGGGCTCCCAGGCACAGGAACCTATCCTGGTCTCAGCCAAGACTATGCTGGAAAGCTCATCGTACCTCATCCGCACTGCCCGCTCACTGGCCATCAACCCCAAAGACCCGCCCACCTGGTCTGTGCTAGCCGGA
Organism: Bison bison bison; assembly: GCF_000754665.1. Taxonomy (NCBI): domain Eukaryota; kingdom Metazoa; phylum Chordata; class Mammalia; order Artiodactyla; family Bovidae; genus Bison; species Bison bison. Next base: position 12,595,207 of record NW_011494718.1, read on the forward strand.
CATTCCCACACTGTGTCTGACTCTATCAAGAGTCTCATCACGTCCATCAGGTTAGTGTCTCCTTCAGAAATTGCTTGCAGCCTGCATCTGACAGGGCAGGAGGGGGATAAGCCCATCGGGACTTTTATTTAACAGCAGTGTTATTGATTATTGTCATCATTTTTTCTTCTTGACCTCTTTGGGACCAATGGTAGCGCTTGTCGCAACAATACAAATACTAACTTAAATATTTGTTACGTGCTCGATACTATTCAAGGCATTTTACCTGTATTAATGTTATGTTTATCATAACAACCTTGTAAATAGATGCTGCTATTATCTCCCTTTTCCTGATGAGAGAATTCAGAAAGAAATTTAGATGACATTCCCAAGGTCATCTCCAGGTCTGCTTGCTTTAGCCTCAGTCCTTCTAACCATTGTACCGTATTGTCTATACCTAGGAGCTTAGGCAGAGAGCACCACTGTATATTTAGCAGGATTCGTGCTTAACTTTGGGCTTCCTTTGTGGCAATGGCAACCCACTCCAGTACTCTTGCCTGGAAAATTCCACGGACGGAGGAGCCTGATAGGCTACAGTCCATGGGATCGCAGAGTCGGACACGACTGAGCAACTTCACTTTGTACTTTGTACATTTGTCCCTTGTGACTCAGCTGGTAAAGAATCTGCCTGCAATGCGGGAGACCTGGGTTCGACCCTGGGTTGGGAAGATCGCCTGCAGAAGGGAAAGGCTACCCACTCCAGTATTTTGGCCTGGAGAATTCCATGGACTGTATAGTCCATGGGGTCTCAAAGAGTTGGACACGACTGAGCAACTTTCACTTTCACTTCATGGTTAACTTACCTTGCTGATAAGATGAAAAGAATATTCTAGGTCCTACAGTAACTCTTGGCATCCCTACCCTCCTTGGTGATAGTAGGAGCCTGAAAAGTTATTCCCTGCGTAGATAAAACATTTTTGAAGTTGACCAAAGTTAATAGCCCACAGTATGGAATTGCATCCCTTTCCTCAGTTGTATTTTGTCTTTCAATTGCTTTTAAAACTCAGGATCACGTCAACTTTCTAATGCCTTGCGAAGAAAGATCCACTAAATATTTTAACTCCTGCCATAGCCCAGGACTTTGTGAGTAGTGTGCAATGTAGAGAGCATAGTATATTTACACTGGAAATGCACTGATTTTCGTTTTGTTTAAATGATGTTTCTGTGTTTAAGCCACTGAATGGAGAATCCAATACCAAACTGTTTCATTTGCCTGGCAACCTGCCTGTGATGCAGGACAGCACCCTATCCTTCCCACCATAAATAAGTAGACTGGGCACAAGTGTTAAATGAAGAAATGCCTAGGGTCTGCAGAGAAGCATTGCCAAGCAAAAGTCAGGGATTCACTCGCTAAAGCAATGGAGTGGGGTAGAAAGTAGACAGGGGCTCCTGGCCCGCTAGTGCTGGAGCAGGTTGTAGGACTCCCACTTCATGGACCCTGTGTTCAACTTGCCCTGTCCCTTCTAGGGACAAGGCCCCGGGACAGAGAGAGTGTGACTTCTCCATCGACAGCATCAACCGGTGCATCCGGGACATCGAGCAGGCCTCGCTGGCGGCCGTCAGCCAGAGCTTGGCCACGAGGGATGACATCTCCGTGGAGGTATATGGGGCTGTGTGGTCAGCCTGAAAGCCTCTGGAAGGACTGAAGAATCCCGGCACCAGGCTTTGGGAATGGGGGAATAGTACCAACATGTTGTTGATGCAAGAGTTTCATCATTGGACCATCTTCCCCTGGAACCAGCCTGGGAAGTTCTTGGGAGGGGGTAGGGCACATGTGGAGCAGAGAACAATGCTTTGGTGAAGGAACACGTGCACTGTGGCTGAAATTTGGGAGGCAATGATTATTGTCAAATAAAAGTGTATCCGTAAGTGGAGTTACCATATTCAGTTGAATACCTCAGTAGAGCAGGCCTAAGCATGTAAATTTTGAGTGCTTCCTATCATATTTCAGCAATGTGCTTTTTAGACTAATGGGCAAATTCAGCGTTCAATGCTCTGTGTTTTGTCCATGCAGAAATCACAGATTCTGCTCTTGTTACTTAGTGTCTAGTATTGAGACACCTCTTGTATTCTGTTCAGAGCCACTATGCCCTCTCTTGCCCATTATTTTGAAGTTGAGAATAGACTTTCCTACTTTTCTCCCTTGAGTTTTTTCTATTACTTATTACAAAGTCCCCTGATTCATACTCCTTTTTTTCCTGTGTGCAAGTGCCTGACACTCAAGGTGCTTAATAAATATGGATGGTCTATTGACTGATGTTTCCCTCCTGACCCAGAGCTCATCAGCAATAAACCTTGGGGTCTTCCCTGGTGGTCCAATGGTTAAGACACTGTGCTTCCACTGCAGGGGGCACAGGTTCAGTCTCTGGTTGGGGCACTAAAATCCTGCATGTCGTGTAGGATGGCCAAAGAATAGGGGAAAAAAAAGAACTTTGGCCTGTCTCTAAGCAGGGTCTGGAGTTGGAATTGGTTATTTTTATTAATAGAACTATTTCACTCCAACTTTACCCGTCTTCCCCATTTCCAAGGAAAGAAAGAAATAATGTGCGTTCTCATTCCAAGTAGAATGTTAGAATTATTGTTAACTTATTATTAAAGTAGCATATGCATACAAAACAGTGTGCTTGTCACATGTGTGCAGCTTCACAGACCACCGCCAACTAAGCACATCCTGTAACTAGCACCCTGAGCAAGAAACTGAGATGATGATCACCCCTCCCACTTCTTGCTCTCCCATTCTTTCACCACCCTTCCAAAGTATATCCTCTGTCTTGACTTTCTCCTTGGGAAGAAAATCCCTCCCTTTTATCTGCATGTGCTTCCTGCTTATACCATATTTAATTTAGCAAGCCATATTTAATTTAACAAGACAACCTTGCCTGGATAGTCTCACATTCTTAACTGCAGTTATGAGTGGGAAGACCAGAAGTAATTTGCTAAATAAGACCCTTGAAAGTGTGGAGGTTTCTCTCCACCCACCTCTATCACTCTCTTTCCTTTTTTTATTTCTTACCCAGGATTTTGTTTCCAAGCTTGTGGGTTAGGTTGCTCCTCTCATTGAGTGAACTCTGCTCAAAGCTTGCCAGCCCATGTGCAGCATTGCTGGGTGGGAAAGTAGCCCAGATGTCCTATTGAATAGGTAGGACATTGTCACCTTTTTAGGAATCACCCCATTCTGTGCTGGCATGTGCAGACCCAAAACACTCAGCATTCTGACCTAGAAATCCTGTCTGTCTCGGAAAGCTCCGTGGAAGATTCCCACTGAAGGATCTGATCTTTCCCACTACCAGTTAGCACTCTCCATCCTTGAATTCCTCACCCCCTTCATACTTCAGAATCATCTAGGTACCTCCCCCGTCTCTTGAGAGCAGTTCAATTCTTTGGGATGGAGAAATCAAACTGTCTCTCAAACCTGAGAAGAAATGCCTTGAGGGTGCCATTTTCAACAATGGTATCCGCATCACCAAGTACAGTGCATAGAGCGCCTGACCTAAGCCTAGTGGGCACCTCATGTGGCATTTTCATTGGATGGTGTCTGGGAAATAGCCCTGCTTTAAGAGCCAATCTCATTTTTAGGTTACCTTCCTCCCCGTTCCCCACTTAAGGGGTTCTTAATTCTGAGGACGCAGCAACCTGAATATCCCTCAGACCCCAAGGCAGTTCCTTCCATTTGGACACAGTTCTTTTCCCTTATTGGAAAACCACCACAGTTCCACTCTTCCAGTAATGATGCTGAGTAACCCAAAATAAAGATACCACTAGCACCAGTTGAGTGAGAAGCCAGTAGCAAAAGTGTTCCTAGGGCCCACCTCATGCCCCTTATTGGTAGAACTGGGGGGTCCATCCCAGGGGAACCGAGGGTCCCTGGGAGGGCTAGAGTGGAACAGTGGCTGGAGGGTACGCCCAGGCATTTTGACATCCATTTTTTGTGACCTCCCTTATCTTTCATGTGGGCCTTTTTAAATCATTACAACTACTTGGGGAGCTGTTGTGGGGTGAACTTGACAGATCTGTCTCCTTATCAGGCCTTACAGGAGCAGCTGACTTCAGTGGTCCAGGAAATCGGGCACCTTATCGATCCCATTGCCACAGCGGCTCGGGGAGAAGCAGCTCAGCTGGGACATAAGGTAACAGACGCTGGGTGCGGGGACCCTGCCAAGAGTGCAAGGAGGAGGTGGGGGTGGGGGGGAGAGAGGATATTGATTCTGTTGCTCTTGTTCCTCAAAGGCTCTTGGCTGGTGTTAGAGCCAGGTCAGTGCTGGCCTACATTAGAGAAAAGACCACTCAGCCTCCCTCAACAGCTTCTCCAAAGATGACCCCCTCAAGGATCTCTTTTGACTTGGCATTGAGACAAAAACTGCAGGGAAATTTTTCTGGGGCTTCCCAGATGGCACTAGTGGTAAAGAACCTGCCTGCCAATGCAGGAGACACAGGAGCCTCACGTTCAGTCCCTGGGTCAGGACGATCCCCTGGAGTAGGAAATGACAACCCACTCCAGTATTCTTGCCTGGGAAATCCCTTGGACAGAGGAGCCTTGCAGACTACAATCCATACAGTCCTGAAGAGTCAGACACGACTGAAGCGTCTTAAAACTTAGCCATGGTCAGACTTTGCAGCTAACAAGGCATTTACTTCTTGCTCTTCATCTTTCCTGGAACAAGCCAGAGACTGAACTTGGCATTCCTGGCCTGGTGTCTGCCGTTTTTTTTGCCCTGGCTGGCCAGCCTCTTCCCAGTGTGTTTAGGACACAGTGTTCCTCCACAGTTTCTGGTATTGTGTCCATTTTCAGACATGAGGAAGCAAAGCAGACTTTCAGACTTCACCCTCAATGGCTAAAACCTCAGTGTGGCTACTCTGTCAGCCCTTCAACTGAGCACTCAGACCCACATGGTTTCAGGCACTGCATAACGCTTTGCCTGTTTGGGGTCATTTTGCAGATCCTTCAGGGAGCATTGACTTGTCAAGGCCTCAGCAGAGAGAGGACAGACATTGGATTTTTAACAACATGCAGGGTTTCCTAGCATTTATCAGTGCCACTGTCAGCAATGTGCAGATCAAGAAATCTAGTAGCCAAATTGTCTCTGCAGGTATTGATTTTAAAAAATCAATATTCCTGCTTTTTCAAATTACCTAAGGGCCTACTAAGCTTCCTGCCAGTTCTAAGGAGAGGCATTTAAGATTTAAAATGGTCAGTGTCTCTCTGCCATTTCAAGTGTGGCCAATTTCACTTCTCAACTGAGCCCCTTTATGATAAGAAAGGGCTTGTCCACCGGTGTGGAATGGTTTGTGCGGGTGGAAGGACAGGCCTGGAGGCTGGCGTGTGGTGTATGTGACTACTGTGGGCAGAGTAAGTTTGGCACAGAAGCCAAACTTCGTTTCAGCAGTTACTTTTTTTTAACGTATTTATTTTATTTTCTGGCTGTGCTGGATCTTCATTGCAGAGCATAGGCTTTCTCTAGGTGCACAGGCTTCTCATTGCAGTATCTTCTCTTGTTGCGGAGCATGGGCTCCAGAGCATCAGGCTCAGTAGTTGTGGGCTTAGCTGCTCCAGTGGCACATGGAATCTTCCGGGACCAGAAATCGAACCTGTGTCCCCTGCCTTGGTAGGCGGATTCTTAACCCCTGGGTCACCAGTAAAGTCCCCAACAGCTGCTTTTGATTCCAGGAGGAATTTCATAAGAAAATATTTCTAAACTTCCAGGGTAACATCTTTATCTCTGCCAGTATGTTGTTTGTGTGGAAGGTTAATTCCTCTGTCCGTGGGTGGCCTGAGAAGAAAACTTAACTTGTGTCACTTGAGTTATCAATTGATTCTTGGCCCTTTGACTAAACAAGGCTCATCTTCTGAAAGGGAGTTCTAGACAAAGGTAGCCTAGGGGCCCTTGGTCCACAGAGATCATGGGCTGATGGTTAATACCCACCTCGTTCCAGTGTTTCGTGGAGGTGCTCATGTGGGGCCCCAATTCAGCAGCTTCAGTACCACTTGGAGGGATAAAGGCAGATTCTCAGACCCCACCTGGATTGTTTTCCCACGGCTGCTGAGACAAAGTACCACAAGCTGGGGGGCTTGAAACAACAGAAATTTAATCTCTCACAGCCCTGGACTCCAGAAGCCCAAAATCAAGGTGTTGGCAGGGCCACAAGTTTTGTGCAGGCTCTGGGGAGAATCTGTTCTTTGCAGCTTCCTACTGGTGGTGGTTCTTGGCCTTCCTTGACTGAATCTTGGCCAGTCTCTCTCCCTGATCACTTTTTTGCCCACTTTTCTGCCTTCCCTTTTCCTGTCTCTTCTAAGGACACTTGTCATCAGGTTTTGGGCCCACCCAAGAAATCCAGGATGATCTCATCTTTGTTGCTGCTGTTGTGCAGTCACTAAGTTGTATCTGACTCTTTGTGACTCCATGAGCTGCAGCACACCAGGCTTCCCTGTCCTTCACTGTCTCCCAAAGTTTGCTCAAACTCATCCATTGAGTCAGTGATACCATCCAATCATCTCATCCTCTGCCACTTCCTTCTCCTTTTGCCCTCAGTCTTTCCCAGCATCAGGATCTTTTTCAATGAGTCAGATCTTTGCATCAGGTGGCCAAAGTATTGGAACTTCAGCATCAGTCCTTCCAATGAAGGGTTGATTTCCTTTAGGATTGACTAGTTTGATATCCTTGCCGTCCAAGGACTCTCAAGGGTCTTCTCCAGCACCATAATTTGAAAACATCAGTTCTTTGGTGCTCAGTCGTCTTTGTGGTCCAACTCTCACATCCATACATGACTACTGGAAAAACTATAGCTTTCACTATACAGATCTTTATTGGCAAAGTGATCTCATCTTAAGATCCATAAATATTCATGCAAAGATCCCTTTGTAAGATCACCTTTACAGGCTCCAGGGTTTGGACATGGACAAACCTTTGGGAGGGGTCACCATTCAACCCACTCACCTTCCCTAGGCCTAGGGACTCACATCATGTACCAAATACTCAAAATTCTGTTTTATTTTAACTTCTGTGCTAACCCACGTAAGATTTCCTTTTCTATCATGTCTCTAAGAACAGAAGCTGTTGGAGTCCTTGCCAGACTTCTTAAATACAGAAAAAAAAATCCCATGCCTTTGAAACCTTTGCCCCACAATATGTGAGGAATAAGGACCCCTAGTGCTTGCTATACCACATGGAGGCCGGTGCTAAGGCCTTTACATATGCTGAATTAATCCCTGAGAAATCTGAAGAAACTTACTTACATTTTACCAAGGAGAAAACTAAAATTTAGTATTAATAATGGGATGGAACCTGCCTAAGATGTCTTAAAACAGAGTCAGTAGGGAGGATTCTAATCTAGAGGCTTTGCAGCTACAGCTTACTCCCCATCACCCCACCACTCTCCCTCCCTGAGGCAGTCAGGCACATGGTTAGCTGTGTTCACTTATGCTCAGCGCACAGCATTTTATAGTTGCATTGAAAAAATGTACTTTTTAAAATACATATATATTTATTTGGCTGTGCCAGGTCTTAGTTGCAGCCTATAGGGTCTGGTTCCCTGACCAGGGATTGAACCCAGGCGCCCTGCTTTGAGTCTTAGCCACTGGACCAGGGAAATCCCTAAAATTCACTTTCAAAATAATAAAGTGTTAGTTGCTCAGTCATGTCCGATTCTGCGACCTTATGGACTGTAACCTGCGAGGCTTCTCTGCCTGTGAAATTCTCCAGGCAAGAATACTGGAGTGGGTAGCCTATCCCTTTTCCAGGGATCCAGGGGATCTTCCCGACCCAGGGATAGAAATTGGGTCTCCTACACTGCATGCAGATTCTTTTCTATCTGAGTAAAACTAATCTAGAAAACATGTTGGATTCTAGTGTGTTAAATATTTTGACTCTTTTAGTACTGACAGGACCCATCCTGAGCCCTGACTCCTGATGACCCATCACTACTCTTGGTGGTGAGACCAGTGCCCTTCCTGGGGAAGTGGAGAGGAAATCCAATGCAAACATGAAAGATTGTGCCCTGGATCGTGCAGACTGGGCCTGACACATAAGTCTTTGCCTGAAGGTCAAAATCCAGCCAAGTCACATGCCTTGGCATCAGTCAGTCTGCCCAGAGGTTGGGGAGCCCCTTTAAAATTCATATAAAGCACCATAAGGGCCAGCAGCAGCCCTGCTCAAGTGCTTTGAAACCTATGTGTAAGATAACTGTAATTGGGGATAGAAAAGTAAAAATGTTTGTTTTTCACTGATAGTCTTATCTCACTATTAGCTTTATATACATATATATTTATAATTTTACTTTATTTGCTTATTTATTTTGGCTGTGCTGGGTCTTCACTGTGGCTCACAGACTCTTCTTGGCGATGTGCAGGCTTCTCTAGTTGCAGCACATAGGTTTAGTTGTAGCATGTGGGATCTTAGTTCCCCACTCAGGGATTGAACCCAGGCCCCCTGCCTTGGGAAGACAGAGTCTTAACCACTAGACCACCAAGGAAGTCTCACAGTATTACTGTAATGAACATTCATATTTTGGACCCTCACCTTGCCACAGCCCCCACCACCACCACCCGCCTCCTGTATTTTATCCGAGTGGGAATAGATGATGGCATTTGAAGCAAGTACAGCAAAATGTTAACATCTGATATTACAGATGCTAGGTAGACGGTGAGCTTTGGTGAGCATGTCCACTCAGCCCCGTGTATCCACGGATGCTGAAACCACAGATGCAGAGGGCCGACTGTACTACAGCATTTCATGTAAGAGATGTGAGCATCCTCGGATTTTTGGTATTCACGGGGATCTTGGAACCCGCTGCAGATACCAAGGGACGACTGTGTGCGCCATCTATAGTGTTACCAACTAGAGACAGAGCTCTGCTGTAGCAGCACTTAACTGTCTCGATGGACTTTTTTTGTTCTCCCACGTAGTTGTTCAACCAGTAAGTCATGTCCTACTCTGTGACCCCCTGGATTGCAGCACTCCAGGCTCCTCTCTCCTCCACTATCTCCTGAAGTTTGCTCAAATTCATATCCATTGAGTTGGTGATCCTATCCAACCATCTCATCCTCTGCTACCCCCTTCTCCTCCTGCCCTCAGTCTTTCCCAGCATCAGGGTCTTTTCCAGTAAGTCAGCTCTTCACATCAGGTGGCCAAAGTATGGGAGCTTCAGCCTCAGCAACAGTCCTTCCAATGAATATGCAGGGTTGATTTCCTTTAGGATTGACTGGTTTGATTTCCTTGCAAAGGACTCTTTGCAAGAGTCTTCTCCAACACCACAGTTCAAAAGCATCAATTCTTTGGTATTCAGCTTTCTTTATGGTCCAACTCTCACATCCATACATGACTACTGGAAAAACTATAGCTTTGACTATATGGACCTTGGTCAGCAAAGTGATGTCTCTGCTTTTTAATACACTGTCTAGGTTTGTCATAGCTTTCCTTCCAAGGAGCAAATATCTTTTTAATTTCATGGCTGCAGTCACCATCTGCAGTGATTTTTGGAGCCCAGGAAAATAAAATGTGTCACTGCTTCTACTTTTTCCCCTTTTATTTGCCATGAAATGATGGGACCAGGTGCCATGATCTATCCCAGGTTGGGTTCATCATAAACAGAACATTTTGACTGATGGGAAATCATTTTTTTTCCCCAAATCCATGGTTTGGTCAAAATACTTGGGGGTGGAGGGCAGTGGGTTGACTTTCTAAAACCCTTTTGAGGGTGCCTTTACTCTAAGGCCTGGCAAATCCCATGGATGGAGGAGCCCGGTAGGCTGCAGTCCATGGGGTCACGAAGAGTCGGACACGACTGAGCGACTTCCCTTCCCTTACTCTCAGGCTGCTTCTCTCATCTCCTGCTCCTCTGCTGCTCTCCTAGCCCCCTTTCTTCTGAGTCTGTACATTGTTTACCTTTGGTTCTTTCAAAAGCTCTTCTATTCGTGAAGTTAAAACTTTGTAAGATTTGTAAAATTCTCACACCTAACTCTGGATCTCACGACAGATTTCTTAGCACTTCTGCTATGATCAGAGAGAGACAGAGAACTTCCCAGAGGAATAGAAATCCAAGCAAGAGTTCATTCATTACAAGTACTCTCAAAATTGAAGCTGAACAAGGAATAAGGTCCGAGGATCTAATAAATGGAACATGGCGACTATAGTTCATAGCAAGGGATGTACAGTAGAGAAAAACAAAAGTGGAGTCCAGCAGATCTCCCTCTCCCTGCAACTCTTTCCGTCTCTGCCCTCGTCTCTCCCCACTCTCCCCGCCGGTGGTAGTGCTGTGCTCAGTCGTGGCTGACTCTCTGCCACCCCATGGACTGCAGCCCACCAGGCTCTTTTGTTCATGGGATTTTCCAAGCAAGTATACTGAAGTAGGTTGCCATTTCCTCCTCCAGGAGATCTTCCCAACCCAGGGATCAAACCCTCAGCCCCTGCATCTCCTGATTTGGCAGACGGGTTCCTTATCACTGAGCCACCCAGGAAGCTCCCTCCTCTCCAGTGGGACCCCTAAAGGAGACTCATGTATGTGTCTGTTTTTTTTTGAAAGGTGACACAGCTCGCGAGCTACTTTGAGCCCTTGATCTTAGCTGCAGTGGGTGTCGCCTCCAAGATTCTGGACCATCAGCAGCAGATGACGGTGCTGGACCAGACCAAGACGCTCGCAGAGTCTGCCCTGCAGATGCTGTATGCAGCCAAGGAAGGCGGAGGAAACCCCAAGGTACAACTCAGGATGCTAGGGACTCACCGAGGACACTGAGAAGCCATCAGAAGTTCCTCTGTATCATATCCCTCCAGGGAAGGCACCTCCACATTTTGGATGGTGGCATTTTTCTAATTAATCATTTTATTATCATTATTTTATTATTATTTTTTGACTGTGTTGGGTCTTCTTGCTGCTCATGGGCTTTCTCTACTTTCGGGGAGCGGGGGCTACTCTTTGTTGTCGTGCATGGCCTTTTCATTGCGGTGGCCTCTCTTGTTGCAGAGCACAGACTCTAAGCTCATGGGCTTCAGTAACTGCATTGTGTGGGTCAGTAGTTGAGGCTGACAGGCTCTAGAGCTCAGGCATGTAGAGGCAAGAGTCCTTGGGAAAGAAAAATATACTGTGTGGTTATTACAGGAATAAAAACCATACCAGCCGGGCACCTACTTGGTGTTGACACGCAGCTTACACAAAGCAAACTTCTGTTGTTTTCCAGTAAGTGTCATTTCCATTCCTGGTAGTTAAGTTCAAAGAGTAACATGGTGCCCAGTCACCTGTGGCATACGCTGCTGTTGCCTTGGGGACAGTAGTTTAATATGAAAATCTCCCTCACCAGTTTGCAAGTGGAACATTTCTTCAGCCTGATGTGTCGCTCGGGTACTTTAAGTGGCCAGAGATGGTGGCAGCATGTTCTTTTCTCTTGGGAATGATTTTGTCAGAGTGATTGTTTTACTTGTAAATCCAGCATGAACCTTAAGTTTCCTCAGGTTTCTAGAACCTGGAGAGGGTGTGGAGGCTTCCCACTACACTCGTATTTTGTTCTAACAGGTTCCTCCACTAAGTCATCTGATCTGAATGTCTTCTTCTAAGCAGACTGACTTGAGGGAGCACTACTGGAAAGATTTCTGTAGGATACTGACCTACAAGCTCCAGGGATCCATATGTATTTCTTAGTGTGTTTTGTTGTATCTCTAAGATCTTCAAATGAGTCAAGCGGTATAGCAGAGAAAACTCTAGACTGAGTCAGAATCACAAATAGTGTTCTCGGAGCTAATAGTTATTGAGTGCTGACTCTATGTCATTTACGACATCTTATGCCCTCATCCTATTTAATCTTCATAAAAACTCTGTGACATAGGTGGTTCGCATTGTACACATGTGGAAGCTGACTTCTCTGCTGAGTTGCCTGAGATGTCTGATGAGGTGCATGTGGGGACAGGGCTGAGCCTGCACCCTACGGAAACGCAGGCGGACTCAGCCTGGAGCAGGGCTGGGAGGGTCAAGGAGAGATACAGGGAGGAGGGCTGATGTGTCTCAACAAAAGGAAATTACCTGGCATATAAGGGTAGCTAGAGCCATGGTAGGAAGAGGAAACAGCATCTGCAAAGGTATAGATAGAGTTATAGAAGGACTGGGATCTTTTTAGCACTTGGCCTGGGCTTCCCCAGTGGTACAGTGGTAACGAATTCACCTGCCAGTGCAGGAGACACAAAGAGACTCGGGCTCAGTCCCTGGGTCTGGAAGATCCCCTGGAGAAGGAAATGGCAACCCATTCCAATATTCTTGCCGGGAGAATCCCATGGACAAGAAGAGCCTGACAGGCTACATTTCATGTGGTCACGAAGAGTCAGACCTAACTGAGCACGTACATGCTGGTGTGTATAGGGCATGGAGAGTGTAGGGACAGTGGGATGGGAGGGGAGTCCAGGTTGTATTGTGACCGGCTTCCTCCCCACATGGAGCAGCTGGGGCTTTATTGTGAGCAATGTGGGAGGATGACAACCCACCAATAGTCTAGAAACACCATTCTGGAAACAGCATGGATAATGTTTTGACTTGCAGCCTCTATGTTCAGTTTTTCACTCATGCATCTGGCAACTCTTAAGAGACTAATTCTGGGGATGCTAAAAATATTGAGAGCCAGCCTCGGCCCTCAAGTTGTTTTGAGTCTTCTGGCGAAATAAGTCTAGTTGCTGAAGCGCTGGGCAGAGCAAGAACAAGAACGCCCTCTTGGCTGTGATGTGTTAGTGATAGGTGTCCCAGAGTCAGGCCCACCCACTCTGCTCCCTCCCTGAACTGGAGGAGCCAGGACTCCCCTTCAAGACTCAGTTCTGGGTTGTCTTTTCTCCAGGGCTGTTTAAATGCCGCATCTCTACTCCTAACCTGAGGGAGTTTTGTTCTCAGAGAATAACTCAAATTAGGATGCTTCTGCATGTTTACGATATTAGCACATCTGCTGGGACTGTGAGTTCTGAGGTCCTCGTGGAAGTCTGTTTTTTTTGCCAAGGAAACTCATGGTTGAGCATTTGTAGTCAGCACTGTAAGCTTGATAATGACATCTTCTGACCAGAGGTGGTGGCTGGAGACCAGCATGGGGTCGTTTCCAGTGAAAGGCCTAAAGCAACCAGGTGAGGAACTAAGACGCGTGATAAGTGACGGCAGCTCAGGCTTGCTGTGGATCCTCTCACCAACAGCAATCACCCATGCTGTCTGCTGACTCCTCCAGGCCTGTCACAGGGAGCCCGGGACACTGCACCTGGGCTTGCAGCCCCTTTCCTAAGAGGCCAAATGCAGAGACTTAATCCCCTTGGATTCAGGGGATTGCTAATTCTTTGGGCAAATATTCACTAGGTGTTACTTGCTGTGTGTTAGGTGATATATGCATGTATGTATGTATTAGGTGTCATAGTCCTTGTTTGCAGAGGAAATGTGGTTAAAATGTGGTTGAATGGTTTTCAGTGGCTTTGATCTAGCAAGAAAAAAATTAAAAAGAGGCAGGCCCAGAGCCTACAAGGCATTTGGTGTATGACCTCACCCCATCCCACTGAGCCCCTTCTACACTCCTTCTCTACCTCCAGAGCTCTGGCCCCCACCAACCCTCCCGCACTCATTCCCCCGCCCCCATCCTCCTTGAAGGGACCTTCCAACTTCTGCCTGTAACATTCCAACAAATATCCCCTGGTGTCCATCACTGGGCAGTTCTCATTATTAGTTGTTTTTTTCTCTCTACTAAAGGTGAGGTCTGCCCCCGTAGCCTTTTCTTCCATTTTCCAAACTCCTGTGATGTCCACGCCTGCTTTACTGGGCTTTGTAGTTGAAACATTGTAATAAAGAAGTAAGGCTCCCTTGGAATTCGACTTTAGACTTGTTTCCAAAGAGGAGTGAAGTCTGATTTTTCTCCTGTGTTGTTCTGTGAGGAACAAAACAAGGAGCCCCTCCAGATTCTAAGATAACAACCTCATTGTTGAGCCTGCCAGCTCCCCTTTCCAGATGTCCTTGTACGGCTAAGCCTGCCTTAATTGAGAGCCTGCTGTGTCTTTCCCTGTCTGAAGCTGGTGTGCTCAAGCAGCCTGCATGTGGGGTTTGGCCTCCGCAGTGTGATCAAGATGAGGTTTGCCATTGGAGTTAGAGAAAGCAGTCCTGGGTGAGGCATGGAGTAATTGGAGCAGGCTTCAAAGACTCTGAGCTGGCCCTTTAAGTATCTGTAAAACTTTAATATGTGGAATGAAGGAGAACAGAATTCTGGGTGATTCATTTCTGGGACAGCCAAGAACAAGGATGTGTTTTTGTAGGTTTTGGTGCTTGGTATGGGAAGTGTCCTTTATGTTTTCCAGGGAGTTTCAGAGAACTGTTTTGTGATGTACTTCTGCCACTCCCCAAATTAGCTTCTGATCCCTTACTATACCTTTATGGAAAACCAGACTCTCTTCTCCCTCAAAATGTGTACTTGCTTTAATATAAAAGCACAGAATTGCTGACATTTTTTGCCACCCATAGTCACTTCAGTCTAAGTGAGATTTACAGAAACGTGCACCTTACATTTTACCTTTTTTATCAGTGAGATCATATTTATGTGAGATTCTCTCTCTGAAGAATTATGTACAGATGTCATTTTTCAGGCTTCCATCAAATGAAGCAATCTGCGCATTTTATGTTTTACCTTCTCCGTGCCATGAAATCCGCCATTGGCCTAAAATGACCAGCTCCCCTCCATCACATCCCTCGGGGAGAGAGCTTTGCGTTCTGACACAGTTCCCGCAGGATAGCCATCCATGATCACATATGTCACAATTCATCAGACGTTGTATTTGAAGGACTCTTCTTGATTCCCGTGGCTTTTCAATTTTCACCTTCCTATGGCTCACATAGCCTCTTGTTGGAGTTCTCCTATTTCATTTAATCATTCAAAAGAGTTATCGTTTCCCATCTCTCACTACCTTCTCATCTACCAAAGGAGTTTCTTGGGTCTTTTGGAAGGCTCCTGTCTCCCTAAGGTGGATCAAGGCAGCCACGGCCACTGCATGGTACCTGGGCCGTATGGTTCTCCCACTACTTGGCATTAGGTCAGATTCCCCAGGTAAGACCACAGGCCCCTGCTAGACTGCCCTCGATTCAGACACCAGCCCTAAGCTCCAGGCTCCCTAGACCTCTCTTACTCTGACCAGCTCTGGCTACATTCAGGGGTTCTCACCACTCCTTAGGTTGGTTAATTTTCTGAAACAACTCAACTCAGGAAATTGCTCTACTTACAATCACACTTTTATTATAAAGGATGCGTGTGTGTGCATGCTAAATCACTTCAGTCATGTCTGACTCTCTATGACCCCATGGATTGTATAGCCCTCCAGGCTCCTCTCTCCATGGGATTCTCCAGGCAAGAGTACTGGAGTGAGTTGCTGTGCCCTCCTCTGGAGGAGCTTCTCTACCCGGGAATTGAGCCCACATCTCTTAAGTCTCCTGCATTGGCAGGCGGGTTCTTTTACCACAAGCACCGCCTGAGAAGTCCATGATAAAGGATATAACCAGCCAAAAGAAGAAACCCAGAGCGTGAGATCTGGGAGGGTCTCAAATTTGCAACTCCCACATCCTCAGGATGTGTCACCCTTCCCGCTTACTGCTGTGCACCACCAGCTTCCAGTCCAGAGCTTTTATTGGGATTTCACGAAGTAGCCTTGATGGACTGAGTTTAGTCATATGACGAACCATTCCATCATTCCCCCTCATTTCCCCAGACGTGGCGGTCAGGGTGATACTGTGTTGCTTAAAGACCCAGCCAGCCCCATTCTGAATCTACCTAATGGCCCCATGAGACCTTGTTGGCATAAGCTACTGTGTGGCCACCATAAATAACAGACACTTGTGTGATCATTTGGGAAATACTAAGGGGTTAAAAGTTCCTAGGAACTGAGGACAAAGATCAACCAAATGTCTTAGTTTTCAGCAGTGGGTGAGGTTCCAGGGCTGGGTTTCATCCAGTGGCCAGCTACTTGGAGTTGAAAGACACATGCAGTCTAGGCCATGGGAGGCGAGGAGTGAGCCTCCAGGAAAAAATTGGAGAACTGGTAATAAGTTCATGGTCAGGTGTGGAGGCCACAGTGGCTGAGAGCTGGGGCCAGGCTGATGCCAGGATGTTAGGTGAGGGGGCGCCCAGCCAACTT
>NW_011494718.1:12611454-12640017 GCF_000754665.1 Bison bison bison
CCAGCCAACTTTCTGGATAGCTCCTGATCCTGAGGTCTCTTGCTTTTGCCACATGGTACTTGGTTGTTTTACTTTGTTTAAAAGCACCCTGTTTAGAGGGACAGGCTGAAACTTCCCCCTTGTAGATGGCACATTCCCTCCATTAAGGTTTATTGTTCAGGAGTGCTGGTAAACCTGACCTGATCTAGCCATAGGTTCATTTCCCTTTTGACTGGTGGCCTAGGCTCAGCAAATGGCCAGCTGGTAAGTGGCGATTGTCCTCCACCAGGCCTGTAAGCTCTAAGTGCTTAAGCTCCCATTCCAGATTGCACCTGTCAGAGGGCTCTCATCCAATCCCCACCTTCCAGAGTGCTGTAGGGATTTCAGAAGGTGTATGGCACTCAGCGTAGTGCTTAGCACAGAAGGGTCCCCTGGAAATGTCCCTTGCAAATTAGCGGCTGTCCTTGCATTGCCGCTTTTCTGTGGTTTGATGTTTATTGTTATTCCTGGCCTCTGTCTGACACCTAAGATGAAGCATTGTCTATAAAATGCTCAAATACCCAGCCCAGGATACAAGAACCAAGACTTTAAAACTGAACAAAAGTCTCATTGGGTCCACAGGTTGGCTTTCACATATACAAGTACACGCTAACCCTTGGCATCTTGCCAACGTCTTTAGGAATGTTGGGCTTTTTTGGTCCAGTTAGAGGAGTGGGGGCATGTCATCACAGCCCCAGTGAGCCCAGTCTGACCCCCACCCAACACACACCACATCTCTGCCCTCAAGTGTGCCACCCATGATCTTTTGAAGCCTAAAAACAAATGATTCCATTTCTTTCTTTTTTCTGTTTACCTGTTTGGCTGTGCTGGGTCTTATTGCTGCATGTGGGGTCTTTTAGTTGCTGCATGCAGGATCTTTAGTGCTGCATGTGGGACCTAGTCCCTGACCAGGGATCAAACACAGGCCCCCTGCATGAGGAGTGCAAAATCTTAGCCTCTGGACCATCAGGGAAGTCCCAAGATGGCTCCATTTATTTCTGAATGAGTCTCCAGAGGAGAGATTTGCACCAATGGCCTGTGAAGGCTATGCTTATAAAAATACCTCCAAAAATAAATATGAGTCTCTTTCAGCACCTTAAACCCATCTTCTAGAGGAAAGCAGAGCAAATGGCTTGCAAGGAGCTCAGAGCCTGGCTGGAGAGATGGGGCTGAGGTTGGTTGGTGGAGAGACAGCAGAAGGGGGCAGGGGTTGTATGCCAGGCACTGCACCAGACCCTCCCCATACGGCATTCCTCTCCTCTTCACAGCGCACATGCCTTCTCACCCTTCGACCTCCGTACAGGCTGTGCCCTCTGCCTGGAAGCTGCCTCCATTCCCCGCTTCTCCTCACCCTGTGAGAGACTGAATTCTTCCTCCAGGGCCTAGACACATCTGAGAAGTCTTCTCTGATGCCAAGGCTGGGTTAGGAGCCCTTCTTAGGTGCTGTCCCACTCGGCTGTTGCTACAAACAAGCCACCCTGAAATAAAGTGACTTTTAAAAGACTGCCAGTTTTGTATTCTCTCCGGCAGATGTGCAGATCCACTGGGCCCCACGAGGCAGTCCTCACCCAGTCCCTCCTGCAGCTGTAGCCATATGGCCGCTGGGGCTTGAAGGACCTAAGGCTCAGTCACTCCCAGGTCTGGCTCTTGAGCGGAAATCACCCGGACTTTGGAGGTCTGGAACACCCCTTGCTACTTCTACCGTGGTCTCACCATGCAGTCTGCCAGCCATAGAGCCTCAAGATAGCCAACATTCTCACATAGAGGCTGAAGGCTTCAAAGGCACACATCCTCAGAGAGAGCCAGGCAGAAGCTGTATCATTTTCCATTACCAGAAATCAGGCATCATCACTTGTCCCCCAGTTCTTTACTTTGAGGCCATTGCCTTCTGATGACTCTTTGACTCCTGAGTTTCCTCTCAGGGCTGTAGGAATATAGAGGAAGGTTGATGAGCACACAACCATCCCTGGAGGGCTTGTGGGAGGAGGTGGTATTGAGGTTGGCCCTTGAAAAAAGGGCTAGGATTTAGATGGAGGGGAGGAGGGAGGAGACAAACAGAGCCAGTCTCTGTAGGCAGAGCATGAGAGGGTGGAGCTGTGAGGAAACCAGCCAGATGGCAGCCAGAACTCTGTGCCAGGGAGATGGGGGAATTTGTCTGGGAGGGAGGTGCCTCCCAACACCATGGAGTAATGGTTACACAAAGTAATCTTTGTTCCTCAAGGTTATTTGACATTATTACCTTCTAAAGTGATTTTAGTAGTAATGTCAGTAGTTAACGTTTGTGTCCTAGCACCATTGCCTTGAGAATGTTGTTGTTACGGTTCAGTCGCTAAGTCGTGTTCAACTTTGTGACCCATGGACTGTAGCCCACCAGGCTGCTCTGTCCATGGGATTCTCCAGGCAAGAGTACTGGAGTGGGTTGCCATTTCCTTCTCCAAAGGATCTTCCTGACCCAGGGATCGAACCTACATCTTGAACCTGTCTTGGCAGGTGGATTCTTTACCACTGAGCCACATAGGAAGCCCCACCTTGAGAATAACCATCCATAATTAATACATTTCACATCTCATCAGATGTTGATTTGAAAGGACTCTGCTTGGTTCCCGTGACTTTTCAATGCCACAGGCTGAGCCAGTTCGTGTGGCTCATGTAGCCTCTTCCTAACTCTTCTCTTTTATTTAATCATGCAAAGGAGTTATCACTTACCATCTCTTATTGGCTTCCTTACTTTCTCATCTACCAAAGTAAAGATGCAGTTTCTTGGTCCTTTTCAAGGGTTCTTCTTCCTCCGAGGAGCATCAGGGCAGCTGTGACCGCTGTGTGGGGGCATCCAGTACCTGGTGCGATAGAATTCTGACACCCAATTGCCCAGCATTAGGTCAGATTTCCCGAGTAAGGGCATAGTCCCCTACTAGACTGCTCTTATTATAAATGATAAGATGCCTGCAAGCATATCACCTCATTAGACTTTCACTGCATAATATGGTTATAATCATTCCCATTTTGCTTAGGAAGCCTCACCCCAGACCACTTAGCTAGTTAGCAGTGGAGACAGATTTCAGCCCCAGAATTTTTTCTTGACCTCAGGACCTTAGCTCTTCCCCACTTCATCTTGCTGTCACTTAGGTGTTTTCTAAGGAGGCTGGCACTAGCATTCTTTCAGCCTTTCATGCACTCACTCGCCGGTGCCTGCTCTGGACTGCATACGTGTTGTTAAAGCTTCTCTGAGGACTGTCTAGAGGAACTCATGAGCACTCCAGCTTTGCCTGCAGAGTGTCTGTCCCTGGAGAACTTTCACCATTCATCCTCCAACCTCATGTAAATATAATGTGTGACTCAGTTTCAAAGCCCATGTAGCCTTTTGCAGGTTTCTCTCTCCTGTCTGTACTTATTTTTCCATAATCCAGTCGTGTTTATAGAAATGGAATTCTAGTGTGTGGGGTAACTTTGAATAGAAGTGTGTTGGTTGTGTCGGAGAAGGCAATGGCACCCCACTCCAGTACTCTTGCCTGGAAAATCCCATGGATGGAGGAGCCTGGTAGGCTGCAGTCCATGGGGTCGCAAAGAGTCGGACACAACTGAGCGACTTCCCTTTCACTTTTCACTTTCATGCACTGGAGAAGGAAATGGCAACCCACTCCAGTGTTCTTGCCTGGAGAATCCCAGGGACGGGGGAGCCTGGTGGGCTGCCATCTATGGGGCTGCACAGAGTCGGACACGACTGAAGCGACTTAGCAGCAGCAGCAGCAGTGTTGGTTGTGAACACATTTTTTATTTATATCATTTTTCTTTTCCTATTAAATCTGTCAATTTGTATTTTAGGGAATCTGTGGCATTCTTTTTCTACCACCCTAGACATAGTAACATAAAATTAGTCATAAGATGCTGGTTGAAATTGCAGGGGTTTTTTCCATTTTGATTCCAAAAAGAGATTTTTTTCTATTTGTCCTTCTGGCTTTTATTTATCTGGCAAAGAAATGTATACAAATATAATAAAAGGAAAGGAAAAAATAGAGAATACATTTTTGTGTTACATAGTGAGAATATAGTTTTATATTCTGCTTTTTAATGTTATCTTTTTTAAAAAGTGAAGTAATTCTTAAAGAGATTAAGCACCATTGTCTTCTGCTTATGGAAACAGCTTACAATTATCTTCTTCTTCCGACCCCTCCTTCTCAGGCACAGCACACCCACGATGCCATCACAGAGGCCGCCCAGCTCATGAAAGAGGCCGTGGACGACATCATGGTGACGCTGAATGAAGCTGCCAGTGAAGTGGGATTGGTGGGAGGTATGGTTGACGCCATCGCAGAAGCCATGAGCAAGGTGGGTCTGGGCTCCCAGACGCCCTCCTGCACTCCTTAACTCCATTTCCTCCAAGATCTCCCTTGAACTTGGTCCCAGAGGTTTTTATCTAAAGAGCTGGCAGTCCAGGCTGACACCACCAAGCCTCCTCTTTTCTTGAGGGGTCTGCTTAATGTACAAATATTCTATCAAACGTCCAGCATACTCTTTATTCTTTATTACTCATTCATTACTTTTGTAAGCCTTCCTTCCACATTTACACAGGGGAAAAATGGAGAAGGCATCCTTGGTCCCCTCACTTATAAGATGGAAGTAATTATTTACCTTCCCTGCCCATCTCATAGAGTTGTTGTAGGGAGCAAACTCTAAAATGAAGTAATGAAGTGATTCCCAAGTGCTGGTCTTCAAAATGGCTCCTTTGGAATCCCTGGGAGCATTTTAGAATGTACATCCCTCGACTCTCTCCCAGCCCTAATCCTTTGGAATCTCTGTGGGGTGGTGGATCCTAGTATTTTTTTTAATTTAATTTAATCTATTTTACTTTATTTATTTTTAACATGGATCCTAGTATTTAAAAAAATCTCCCCATGGTTCTGGCATCTAACCTGTTGCAGAGACCACTGAAATGGTAAGTGTAAAACCCTCAGAGAACAGCAGACAGAGATGTCAGAGGTATCAATTCTTCTCCAGTGACCCTTCAGTTGAGTTGGGTCAGTAGGAAAGGATGACTGGACAGTATCTCGTGCTCTGTCCTCAAGGAATCCTTCCCTAGTCGTGCCAGCTTGCTGCTCATTAGAATGAACAACTCTTCATCAGCATCTAATTGCCATTCTCTGATAACATAGCCAAGAACTGCAGACTTCATCTGTGTTTTGGAATGTCCATTGTCAATGGTGAATACACTAATGTGGTTTTTCAGGATAATAAGTGGTCTTTAATTGCTAATTTAGAGAAGATTGGTTGGTGTGTATCTCTGTAAAGAGATGATAGCCTGAAACTATCATTAGGATAATTCCCATTAAACATTATGCAGACATTATCAGACTGATAAGCTCCCAAGCTGGGCTGAGGTGCTGGGATCCCTCAGAGACCCCAAGCTTCCTTGTCAAAGCACTCCAGTAGTTTCTGCCATGGGCTTCTCATGCTTCAGCTTTGCACAGTTTGGCAGAAATGAATGGAATTCGCTTCCTCAAGGCCCTTAGTTAAGTCTTAGTGGGCTTGTTTGATTTTTAGAAAATCGGAACAACAAAACTTTGAAATTAAGCCCTGTATCTACCAACGATATTAAATAATGCAACTCAAGGTACAAATTAGAAAGTCAAATGATAATCTTTTCCTTCTTAGGAGGTGCTTTTCACCATCACTCTTATTATAGGGAAGAGTTGCATAAATCCCTAGAAGAGGGAAGTCTTTTTTGATAGCCTTTGAGCCTTGCATATTGTGATAGCTCTTCAAGAAGGAAAGTGGCTCTTGTACTATCTGATTTCAGGGGTGTAACAGCTCTGCTCTCAGCCTAGGACACACTGGATTCTTTTGGAAGTACTGGGGAATAGGCCTGGTGTTACCTGAGGGCAATAATTAGGAACTGCTAATAACATGAGCCCCCGAGGCTATGAGCAGAGGGTTTTTTCCCCCTCAGTTCTGCAAAGTATATACAGTAAGTCCCCTATATATGAATGAACCTTCAAGTTGCAAACATGCATCTGGTTCCAGCAAGGAACCAGAACCTGTGCCATCAACGTCAGGCATGAGTGAAATTGCAGCTTGCCCTCCATCTCTTTCTGCTGATGATCCTTCAGCTCTACCATCTCCTACCTCCTCTCTCTCCTCCAGTAGTAACTCTTCTTGCTTGTTCACTCGATGCCAGCCCTGGTATGCCAGCTGTTGTAAAGTACTACTGTACTTTTCTAGGTACTGTACTGTAAGATTTTAAATGTTTATTTTTTGTTTGTGTGTATTATTTGTATAAAAAGTATTATAAACCTATTACAGTATACAGTGCTATATAGTTGATTGTCTTAGTTGGTTAACTCCAAGGCTAACTTTGTTGGAGTTTAAAACAAACTGGACTTACAAACACGCTCTTGGAATAGATTTCCTTCATATGTAGGGGACTTACTATGACTGGGATTTCACTGATGCTCCTGAACTCCTATCTACCCTGACCTTACATCCCAAGTACCACACAGTGTCTCTTTCCTTTGCTAAGCCCACCCGGGTCTGCTCATCACTGGGAACTCTGTATTAAGTGATATCTCAGGTCTTTTGATCACCTAAGCAGCAACACATTATGTAAGTATATATTATATAAATATGTCATTTTCTGAGCTTGGGTTATTTGGTTAAAACACTGACATACTATTAGAATCATTGTCTGAAGTTCCAAAAGGCAGTGAGTGACAGAAAAAACCCAAGTGTACACAAAGTTAATTCTAACTTGGGTACAGTTCTTGACACTTTTAGAGCCTCTGCTCTGGAGGATCTCTTTGAGACTTTTCTCTCTGTATATAAGCACAGAGGTTTGAGAATTAATAGGTTACCACGGAGAAGGCAATGACACCCCACTCCAGTACTCTTGCCTGGAAAATCCCATGGATGGAGGAGTCTGGTAGGCTGCGGTCCATGGGGTCGCTAAGAGTCGGACAGGACTGAGCAACTTCACTTTCACTTTTCACTTTCATGCATTGGAGAAGGAAATGGCAACCCACTCCAGTGTTCTTGCCTGGAGAATCCCAGGAATGGGAGAGCCTGGTGGGCTGACATCTATGGGGTCGCACAGAGTCGGACATGACTGAAGTGACTTAGCAGCACTTAGCAGCATGAAGTAATAAGCTTTCTGGGTAACCTTGGGCAAATTACTGAAGCTTTCTAAACCTTGTTTTCCTCCATTCAATGAGCTTAGTCTCAGTCTTTGGGATTTTATGATCAAGTCACTTTTCTTTGTTTGTTTTTGTGTTTGGGCGATTTTTTTTTTTTCCTTTTGGTCAAGGAAGGTAATTAAAGAAACAAAACAAACAAAACCCTTGGTATCTACATCAGTAATATTCCATAAAATAAAGGACATGTTAACGCCAAAAAAAAAAAAAAAAGACTATAATTTCAGAATGAAGGAAAGTTCTTTCAACTAAATGAATTTTAAATGCTATTTTTTAAAATAGTCACTTCTTTGTTCTTACTGCTCTCATTGTCTTCACACTGGGAAAAGGTTCATCATGGCAGCCTGTGGACACTGAGTTCTAAGCTGCCGTCTAGCTCCAATATCCGGGCACGTTTGCAGTTACACCACATCTCATATGGAGGTTCCTGGCACGTGGCCTGACCCTTACGAGATGCCCAGTTAATTTATACTGAGTGTGTGAGTCCACACCTCAGTCCTCATTTGACCACTGAGGCCCCCTATCTCCTGATAAAGAAACATTAAAAAAAAAAAGTCTATCCTGGAGTTTGTGTTGTTGGTTTAGTAGCGATTACATCCAGTTTATGCAGGCACATTATACTAGGCTACAGTGACACATTCATTCAACTCACATTGTAGCAGGGATCTGCTCACGATAAGTAGCTCCCATTGAAGACTCCATCTAACCTTTTCCTAATTGCTCTGTGGTCCCTAGTGTGTTCCCAGACTGAAGTCTGTCTAGCGGAGAGCTGCCAGGGAGATCTCAGATAGATCATTGCCTACTGCAGATCCCACCATTTTCTTCATGATTACAAACTTCTTTATTAAATAGGTCCAGCCTGATTCCCACCCCCTCCACAGCTCTCTCCTGTTCACTGCTGTCTCTTGCTGTATTCATTTCTGTTCACCTTGCCTCCTCACCTAGAATATTGTTTGGCAATCAGTGGTGACAGTCATGATGATGGTGGTGGTGAGGATGGGTTGCCTTCCTCATAACCATCATGGACTTTATCACCATCATCATCTTCATTATCATGCTTATCCTTTCCACTCCATTCATGTAGATGGGGTATCGTCTCAGTTGGTCTTTATTACAACCTTATGATGAGCTTTGAAATTTCCAGTGAAAGACCAGAGAACCAGTTTAAATACCCAGCTTGAGGCCCATTCACAAGTCTCGGAACCAGGTCTCAAATCAAGTCTTCTGAGCCAGTAAAATCTCCAGCCCTTCAAGGGGCAGACCCTCTATCCCTTCCCCTCCACACTGATCTCTCAATTCTTGTGGCGTTAGAGTCAGATAAACAAGTTCTTCCTATGTTTCCACCTCCTTCTCTTCCCCAAGGTAGATCAGAAGCAAGGGTTCTAGAGCATAGACATCTTTGGGCTACACCGTTCCTAGGAAAGCCCTTTGTGATGGAGGGTCTGTGTCCTCCCCCAGCTCTTTGTTCTCCGTTCTGACCTTCCTGCATGTGTCCGACTCACACCCACCTCCGCACATGCTTGAGTGCTAATCCTGCTCCTTGAGACTCCTTCCCCACCTTTTGTGTATGGCATACTCCTTACCTGGTAAGACTTGACTGGATCACCATTCCTCCAGACAGCCCTGCCACTCTCCTCCAACAAACAGGGAGCCTCTCCTTGTCTGTGTGCCCTGAGTAACTTGTGCCCCTCTGTCACAGAAGTCCCTATCACAGAAGCTGGGGGATTCTGTTGACTCTGGACCAAAAAACTCTGCAGGCCTCTCCATTTTTCCCAAGTTACTGATTCTGAAAAATGAAGCTCATGTTTTGTTCATTTTGTTCAAAAATGAACAGGCCTCTGATGACCCTTGGGCTCTTTTCCTCTCCCCTGTAGCTGGATGAAGGTACTCCTCCAGAACCGAAGGGGACGTTTGTCGACTATCAGACGACGGTGGTTAAATACTCCAAAGCTATCGCGGTAACAGCTCAGGAAATGGTAAGAAGAAAAGGGGCTGCTCCACCGCTGCTGGCTGCCCTTTTACCCACCACACCACTGGATCTTCAGGTCTGGGGTCTGTGGTGCAGAGAGATCAGCCCTCTGTGTTCCTAGTTCCTCCCAGGCCGCAGCTTCATCCCAGTCTGTGGTCTTTCTGGCTGCCTGTGGTCTAGAAGCCCCAGGCCACTGGACACAAGCTACAGTGGACACTCTTCTCATGAAGAAGCTCCAGATGAAAATGACTGAGAGTTGGGCATGAGGACAGGGGAGCGAAGAGAAGGGAGGAAATGAGAAGGAAGTTGCGAGTTACAGAGAAAGAACAAAATCCTATTTATCTCACAGAAAACTTGAGATGTTTTTAACGCTTAAGTTACAGTACAAGAGAAGGCATTTGGAGACAAAACTGAGATTGTCTGATGAATCAAATTTTAATGTTTGGACAGTGCTTATAATGAATAGTACAATATTGACAGTCTTTCAGGCAAAATGAAACACTGTGGTTATATGAAAAATTTTTTCTCCTGGCAACAGAAGGCATGTAACTTTTAGAGGTGGCTTTTTTGTTTTGTTTTGTTTCTAAAATGTAATGTATTCAGAATTGTATTATATGGATATTTAGCTGTAAATGGCATTGAGATTCAGTGACTACTATCTTGATAGGTTAAAAAGTTGTATAAGGAAAGAAAAGTATTGTCCTCAAAGCATTAATACGAGGACCTAGTAAGAAAGTTCTTAACTTCCGAAGGCTCAGATGTCACAGGATAAAATTAAGAGATGGCCTCTTAGATGCTGCCACCTAAGCCTGAGTTGCAGGGACCAGACTGGGCCACCTCGTGGTCCCTGCCCCATCAGGCCAGGCGCCTCTCCGGATGGTTTTGTCATGTAGTCTTGTGTCCACTAGAGGTTGAGCTTGGACCACAGAGGCTCCCCTGGCGGCAGCTGTTCGTTCTTAGAAACTCTGCAGTTGTGCCAGGCTCAATGTTGTTGAAAAGGACTTGGACTGCAGAGGAAGGAACAGTGCCCATCTCAGCGACGAGGAGAAGGCTGGAGTTGGCCCTGAGCTGGCCCTGCTCAGGAGCGCTTAGGGGCATCGTGGCTCAAATCCGGCAGCCCAGCAGTGCTGACTCCTCTGAGCAGGGAGCATCACAGAAGGGGCGAAAATATCTTCAGTGGCCTCAGGAGTTTCTGGAAGAAAGTTTCTCAGCCCGCCTGTCTTGACCCTCGGTGTCCACATGCCTAAGGAGCCCAGTATTGCTGCTCCTGGGTGGACTGGCTAGAGCTTTGAGGGGTGAAGAGCCCTGGGGGGTGAGAGCCCCCTACACCGACGGCCCCCAGGGTCATCGTGCTCCTCACGGCAGGGTCACGTGGAGCAGCTCTGGGCACAGCCTTGTTCTCTTGGCATGCAGTGTGTATTTCCTGCACACCCACACCTCTACCCGAAAGCCTGTGACATTTCCTGGTAAACACGCCTTAGATGGGCCCACGTTCCTGTCCAGCTTGAATGGTTGTGTAGTCATTTAACAGATTTTTGTTTTCAAGTCCTTTAAAATCAAGGACTTCAAATGCCACAAAGAGTGAGGAAGTATTGTCACCCAGAGTGAGAGAACAGGAGGGACGGAGGGAGGAGGGCTTGGATCCAACAGGGACGTGGACACCTGTCGGTGGCAGCTTAAGACTGCCCCTGTGAGACAAGAGGCGTTTTTGTCAGAGGAGAAAAAAAAAAAAAAAACAGAAGCAAGCACATTAGCTCGGTAGAGTACACTAAGGTGAGTTTTTCTGTGAAGCGGAAGATAACTATAGAATATTTTCAGAGTAAAAAGGGCAGAACTTGACCATTTAGGCTACAGTATTCTCCTCACTGAATTTATGACTGAAACATCATTATTCTTCAGAGCAGTGTTATTACAAAGCTGTGTTCTGTGAGTTCCTGCCACCAAAACGTTAGACTTACTCATCACCGCAGGCATGATTTCCTGATGATCCTGTCCTCGTGCCCTCTCTCGGTGGCATGGCACCTGCTCCTGGGTCCCCAGAGACCAGACCAGCCTGGGAGCAGCATATGACCAGGGGTGCGCCCTGCCCAGGGCTGGGCTCCCTTGTGGTTTCTCGGGGGGGCTCCCCTGGTGACCCCGCAGGGCAGGGCTGGTGGAGGCTACCGCTCTCACCTCCCAGAGAGTGGACCCCTTGGCCTGGCCTCCACACTGCACAGCCTGAACCCGAGCATGTCGCCTGACCCAGCCAGGACCCGCTGGCCTGTCGTGTGGGCTGCAGCATGGGCTTTGCTTGAACTGGGCTCTCCAGCGTCCAGCCCCCACACGCAAGCCACAAGCTTAAAAGTGAATGAGACCCTTTGGCTCCCAGTGGTATTAACACGTGGTTCTCATGCTTTTCTCTGTGTGTCTTTGTGTGTTTGTGTCTTGCTTGTTTTCTTTTTCCAGATGACTAAGTCGGTTACTAACCCGGAGGAGTTGGGAGGACTGGCATCACAAATGACCAGTGACTATGGGCACCTGGCTCTCCAGGGCCAGCTGGCAGCAGCCACGGCGGAACCAGAGGAGGTCTGCCACCTTAAGTCCCTGTTTTTAGAAGCAAACCCACACTAGTGCCCGCTCCCCCGGCCGGGCGATGGTGGGGGTGGGAGGGGTGGCAGTCTCCATAGCTCAGCTCCACTCCAGAACACCCAACCCCGATAGCCACAGCCAGGCATAGTTCCCTCTCCTCTGCTGCCAACCCCGCAGGTTCACACCCAGCAGCCCCAGCCTGTGTTCCAGGCTCACTGCCCTTCCTAAGGCTGCTGGGCATAGAGCTGGAGCCACCTGGCGAGGTGGGCTTTCAGAAGGACTCTGTTGACAGTTTCTGCCATGTCTCCTGTCCCCCAGCCCATCACCTGATGCCAAGAGCAGGGCACACATTGCCATTCTCCTTGTACTTCCTGTGCTTGCTTAGCAGCCTACTTGATTATTTGTATATTTTCCAAAGGCTCACAGAAGTATTAGACAAGCCAAGTATGGGATGTACCCACCCCTCCCTTAAGAAAAACCTGCGTAGCCAGCCTGCTTTTGTGAAACAAAGTCTTGCCCAAATATTGTTGGTAACTTTTGAAGAACTGGTCCAGATCCCTGTCCTTGGATCCCTGTGGACTTCTTGTCCTTCCCTCCCATCTTCCCTCAGCCACTTTCCTTAACGGCCAACACAGACTCACCTTGGAACACCTATACCTGTAGGAGGCTTAAAGTGGCAAAAGATTGACTCCAGAAGCCACTCTCTGAGAGGTCCCATATCTCATACCTCTGAGAAATCAAACGGTCCATTGACCAGCACACAGGGTGGGTGAAACTCTGGGGCCCCTGATTACACCTGTATCAGTGTTAAACACATGGAAGGGGCCTGACCCAGTGCAAGGCCCCCTAGAGAAAGACAGACCAGCTTGCAGTAAAGAACAGTGGAGTGAATTTCAGGGACCAGGGAAAACAAGGGAACGCCATCCATGGGATTCTGAGATGTACCAGGCTGTCAAGGCAGAAGGTTGTGGCTGGTCTTCCCTTCTCCTTTCGGTGACAGGCAGTGTCCCCAAGTTACTGTTTCTCCTGGGAGTCAGGTCTAAGCATGTCTTCACCAAGACTCCCAGCGACACTACTGAAGTGAAGACCCAGAACCAAATCACTTTCTAACGTATGTTGTAACAATGCATGTAAATGGGAGTACCACATATATATGTATCGCATACATATATATCCAGCATGGGATGACCTTAGTTTCTAACAGTGCCTGCGTTTTGAGATTTTAGGATGATTGAGTTTTTAGACTGCAGCATGAATAATTCTATTTGCCATGAGTCTGTCAAGTCACTACCAGGAAAGAAAAATGATCAGAGACCCACATAAGATTCCTTTGATTTCTTTACACAGGCCCATCATTTAAAAAACAAAAAACAGAACCCCCCCCCCACCTTTAGTAAGAGCAACTGGACTCATAATTCATTTGATTAACATGCAATTTTGAATTTCATAAACAAGCATAAGGGAACTTCTGTTACAGTAAGGGAAAGCTTGGTTGGACAAAAGGAAGACGTGTTTGGCTTTTCGAGAGGATTGAAAACTAAAAGAGACTGTGATTGTAGGGGGAGGTTTGGTTTGGATCTCTTGTCTCTAGAAATCTTTAAAGATGGAATTTCCATGATTTTTCTTTGGTTAGTTTCAGTTCAGTTCAGTTCAGTCGCTCAGTCGTGTCCGACTCTTTGCCACCCCATGAATTGCAGCACACCAGGCCTCCCTGTCCATCACCAATTCCTGGAGTTTCAGTGCTAGCCTAAACAGCATTGCTGAGTGAAGACTTCGTGATCTATAGAACACTTTCCACATCTGAGTTCTTATGAGCTAGCAACCCTACCCTGTGTATGAAGCAAACAGTTTTCTAATTGCAGCCCAGACCACTGAAACAAAATAGGCCAGGAAAAAAATTTCATTGCTAAAAGCAAAGCAGCAAGTTCCTTTACATCCTGGCCCTGCCTTTGCGGCAGCTGACGTTTCCATTAAGGTTTCCCCTGTTTACCGTTACATCTTGAGATGTGTTTTACATTCCAGACACACGAGCAGTGTGACCTGGAGTGCAGAGGGGCAGAGAGAATATAAAATTACCGGTGGCTTGCTAAAGGAAAATTCTTTGTGTGCATTTGCCAGACAGATATTTGGGGGAAAACTGAGAAGGCTAGGAGATCCCTGAAGCAATGTAGTTTTTTTCCCCAAGACTGTGGAATTATGTGTATACCCAAGAGAGCCCCACATCACAGCATGTGAAAATATTTATATCCAGGGCAAGTAAGAAGCTGCCCTCTTCACTGCGGGCCTGCAGTCTGCTCTGCCGAGTCAGCATTTTGGGCTTTTCCAGAATGTGACAATGACAGGAAAAGTCCTGGCTCTGCCCTCTGAACATCAAGCCGGAGCTTTGTATCTACTAGTTTTTCCATGGAAAATTCAAAACTTTTGCTAACATCTCTGCAATACCTTCTCCAGAAAAGTTAAAACCCTCTGGCAGCTTGGCATTTTATGATGCACTTCCTCTTTTTAAAGGGATTTCCCTATAGCTCAGATGGTAAAGAATCTGCCTGCAATGCAGGAGACCCAGAGGAAGATCCTGTGGAGAAGGGAATGGCAATCCAGTATTCTTGCCTGGAGAATCCCACGGACAGAGGAGCCTGGCAGGCTACTGTCCAAGAGGTTGCAAAGAGTCAGACACAACTGAGCAACTAACACTACACTGCGACTACACTTCCTCTTTTTAAAAAAAGAAGGAAAAAGATACAAATCCTGTGAGCCACCAGCTTCTAAATGTAAATACTGCGGAAAGGTTTAGTGATGATGGTGCCATGTCTGAGAGCACGTTGCTGTAACCACTCATAACACTGGGTGTCTTAAAAGCTGGCAGGAACATTTGTCAAGAGCCCGTGGTGAGAACCACAGCCCTCTCCCCCAGATGGGACGGGCGTCCACTCTAGACGTCCCTAAAACTTTCCACTCCAAGGCACACTTTCTGTAGGTGGGAAAGCAATGCCCTGCTTCTGCTCTACACGCTGGTTTTCCCTGCCATGTTTTCTGTCTCAGGAGAAACTGTAGTTTGTCAGATAACATCCATTACTGCCTTTCCAACTTCCACAAGCTCTCCCAGGCAAATTACACTTGACCTGGTTTCCGATGTAATTGATCTTGAAGCCTGAGAAAAATCTGTACGTTTTGTTTAGTTTGAGGCAGTAAAAGATGATGGATCAGTGTTTCTTAGACTCCCTCCAACTGAAATGAGAGCCAGAACTTCATGAAAGCCAGGCTTCTAATTTCCCGCAAGGCACAAAACCAGGAGACAATCTTCTCCATTTTACTTTTATTTGGGCAGGATGGGGGAATTGAGGGTTTTTCTTGAGGTTTAAGTATTGCTTGACTCAAGTTGCCAATTTCAAACTCCAAGTTTTATGTCTTGGAGCAACATTCCTTTCTAATAAACACTGGTGGTGAGTTGGATCACTTTGGGGGCGGGGAGGTGGGAGGTGGAAGGGGTTAGTCCTGTTTGCTGAGAAGTTTAGTGTTGCTTTGAGAAGCTTAGCATTTTTAAAGCCCTTATCTGAAACAGCCTTTCAAAATGCATTCCCTTTTAGGATGTTCCTCCAGCAGTACAAAACCTCCCGTGAAATTGCAGTAGCATTGAGTGTGTTGATTCTGGTGTCCTTCACTAACCCGTGTGCCCGTGGAGACAGATAGGAATATGCGAACCATTTATCCAATCCATATGGCACAGATGGTGTGATGGGCTCTGGCCCATCTTCCCTCAACTGCAGTGTGTAAGGCGAGACTCATTCGCCCTTCCCATTTTGTAGATAAGCAAACGAAGGAGACTCAAGGAACTCTGAGAAATGCCCAGGGCCACACAGCTGCAATAGTTAGTGTTGAACCCACCCTCCTTTTAAAATTTGACTTACTTATGACTGCACTGGGTCTTCATTGCTGCACACAGGCTTTCTCTAATTGCAGTGAGCGGGGCCACTCTATAGGTGCCATATGAGCAGCCTTCTCATTTCCGTGCCTTCTCTTGTTGAGAACAAGGGCTCTAGGTACACGGGCTTAGTTGCCCGGCAGCATGTGGAATCTTCCCGGAGCAGGGATCAAACCCGTGTCCTCGACATTGGCAGATGGATTCTTAACCACTGAACCACCAGGGAAGTCCAAAGCCCTGTTTTTAAATAACTTTGTGCAGTAAGTGAATGTTTCAAGTGTAATAAGGTAACAAGTTATTGTGTAGACAGAAAAGTCAGGATTCGAACCCAGGTTTAGTGGGGATCACAGTTTGTGCTCTTTGCCCTACACCAGGCTATAGAAGATAGTCATGTGATCTAGCACAAACCCAGACTCCAGGACGAAGCCCAGGTTTGACTAAGGACTCCAAAGCTTTTCTGTTGTTGAATTCATTTGGTCTCATCCCTTTGCTTTCTGGTGCTGGTCTTCCTTGGGCTTCCTAACTGGTGACCACTGTGCCAGCTCCATAGTTGTATTTAGAGGATTGCTTGCTACAAACGTGATGTCATCTCCAGGAAGGAGGCTGAACATCAGGATGTTGGGGTGTTTTTATAGCACAGCCTTCTGAGGGGGCTAAGAGAACATGAGTGGGTTGCAGTGGCGGGGGGTGAGGGGGTGTCTTCCCACCATTTATCATTGTCAGCCCATAGATATCAGGTTTGGAACGGCTCAGGAGTGGGTCCTGCTCCCTCCCACCCCCACGTGACTGGGGAGTGATTTCAGTGGCCTGTGGTTGCCCCAGTGGCCTGTGGTTGCCCCAGTGCCCTGTCATTCTGCAAACAGAAAGCCCAGGCTCAGCTCTGTACAGGGAGCAGGAGAGGTGCCTGGAGAAGGCTCTTCTGGAAACCAGGTCTTTTCTGGCACCGTAGCCTCACACCACATTCTCTAGAACCCTCAAGCAGCTGGTGCTCTGGAAGTTCTGCACGTTTGACTCAAGTTTCCCTTTTTAAACATACACTGCTGCCCCCCCTGCCTTGCCCTGGGGCATGGGTGGTTTTATGCTGGCCTCCGGTTAGCACGGCATCTGCTCTGTCTGGGGTGGCCAGGGATCTGTAAGAAAATGCTCCCCTTTTGCTTTATGCACAGGCGAGTATCCTCCACACCATGCAAGCAGGGCAAAATACAGAAACAAGTTGGGGGCCAAGGCAGTAACTGGCCTTTATAATCCCATGTTTGGATCACTTAGCCTCAACTGTTGACTTTTTGAGTCAAGAATATAAATTTTAACTCCAAAGAAAGAGTATAGTAATAACAAGTTACTTAAGTTTTAGATGTTGAGTTTCCATGAAACATTTTCTTGGGGAGTGGGAAAGGGTTCTGCTAAGTAGAAAAAAAAAAAAATCAAATTAGAAAAACACTGATCTAATGAACAGTGCACCATGCTTGGGATGAAAGACTTAGATTGTCATTTGGCTTTGTGAGGGATTGGCTGTGTGATCTTTGGCTAATCACAGCACTTCTCTGGGCCTCAGTCTCCTCATCTGTAAAATGGGAAGACTGAACTCATGAGGTCTTTGTTTATTTTGAAAGTCTGTGATTGTTTCTTTCTCCATCCCCCCCTTACTTGACTTCCCTGTTAGTGTCTTGCCCCTTAAAGACCTGTGCTCATCCTTGACAGCAGAGCTCTTACCTTGGGGTGAGCTCCGACTCTTCTCCTTTTAATTTTAAATTTTATTTATTTTTGGCTGTACTGGGTCTTCTTTGCTACACACAGGCTTTCTCTTGTGGTGGTGCACTGGCTTCTCTTGTTGCAGAGCATGGGCTCTAGGGCTCAGTAGTGGCACACAGGTTTAGTTTCTCCTTGGCATGTGGAATCTCCCTGGACCAAGGATTGAACCTGTGTCCCCTGCATTGGCAGGCAGATTTTTAACCACTGGGCTACCAGGGAAGTCCCTTGCTCTGACTCTTGAGAACTTAGGGTTACACCATATGGGTCTGAAAAGCCTCTAGAGCTAGACTGAGAATAGTCTTTACTGGGGCATCCCCATGCTTCAGGTTGACCTTATGTTTAAACCAGCAGACATGCCCAGCAAAGAGATGCACTTAAATGGCATTGCCACTGTGTGGGCTGAATTCAAGCCTGTCTCGTTCTCAATGGTGACCTTGATGCTGTACTAGTCCAGATGTGTTTTCAGAGCTATCTGGTTGCACGATTCTGGCCTGATGCTCGTGTCTCATTCCATGTGAAGACGGTCAGCAAGAAGCCCTGCCTAATTACAGAGCTTTAGTAGCACCTGCTCATGTGTGATTAGAAGACACCCCAAAGAGCAGAAGCTCACTTCCTAGGCAGGAGAATGCATTACCAAATAGATTTAAACATCCTTTGGGCCTCAGAGGGTTAAGGAAATAACATTTTCCCCTGAAAGCATTATGTCTGTCTATAACAGAGTGAGCAGTTGCAGCCTCCTCACTCCCCGGAATCACCCTTTCTTAAACTCTGACACATGGGATGATGTTGAAAGACTGCACCCAGGTAGCTCAAATTCCCAGGTGTGTGAGTTCCCAGGTTTTAGTCATAAAACCTGGACTCTCTGAGTAACTCTTCTTGAGAGATGCTGGAAGGATAAGCACTCAGCTTCTAATTATGGTGGATTTTTGAAAATAACACTTGGCTTAGGGGTATTTTGTTCTGTGTTCATTTGCTTACTTGGGCTGTATTGATCAGACCAAAATGAAAATTGTTGTGAAACGGAGCCAGAAGAATGCAAACTTTGGGAGATAGTTTGCTGTTGTTCAGTCGATAAGTTTTGTGCAGCTCTTGCGATCCCATGGACTGTAGCACACCAGGCTCCTCTGTCCTCCTCTGTCTCCCAAAGTTTGTTCAGATTCATGTCCACTGAGTCAGTGATGCTATCTAAGCATCTCATCCTCTGTCACTTCCTTCTCCTTTGCCTTCAATCTTTCCCAGTATCAGGGTCTTTTCCAATGAGTTGGCTCTTTGCATCAGGTGGCCAAAGTATTGGAGTTTCAGCTTCAGCATCAGTCTTTCCAGTGAATATTCAGGGTTGATTTTTAGGATTGACTGGTTTGATCTCCCTGCTGTCCAAGGGACTCTCAAGAGTCTTCTCCAGCCCAGCATTTCAAAAGCATCAATTCTTTGGCACTAAGCCTTCTTTAGGGCCCAGCTTCCCCATCTGTACATGACTACTAGAAAAACCATAGTTGGGAAATGGAGGTGGAATTTATTACACCACAAAGAGACAGCTGGCACGTTATCCATAATGGAGCTTACTTGGCTTTTTTTAAGCAAATTACCATTTCTGATCACACAAACGTAGAGGTCATTAAAAGCATGCATGCCTGCTGGGCCAGCAGCTCTCAAAGTGTAACTTTTTACGGAAACCTCAACCTGGCTTGCTGGAAAGGAAGCCTGGGCCCGGCACGGCTGCTCTCACTCCGTGGTACAGCTGAGGAAAAAAGGTGTTCTGGTTGGCAAACACAGCAATTTGTAAGAATCTGAACCCTTTAAAATATGCTTTATACTAAAGCTGTATATTCTGAACTTCTAATTACCCTCTCCAGGCTTTTGTGAGGAATCAATGAAATTAAATGCCTTGCCTGCTTCAAAGAGGCCCTGACACACAGGAAGGACTCAATAAACACGGGTTGAATGAATAATCCCACAGAGTTCATCTAATTAACATTCTTACTTAGTGGCTCAGGATACAGATAAGCAATGCAGCAGAAAAGGTAACAAATATTACCAAGCTTGCTTACTGGGGACTGTGGGCATTTTACAGTCTCTGAAAAGGGAAGCAAACCCAACCAAATTCCATAGTTCACCAAACACAGGCTCCTAATAGCAGTGGAATTTTCCTAGCCAGGCTCCCCTAGGACATAGAAGAAATTTTCCATGGAGGGAAGACCTCGACGGCAGGGCCATCATACTTCGCCTCCCCACCCCGGACTTGCCTCCACAGATCGGCTTCCAGATTCGCACTCGCGTACAGGACCTGGGCCACGGCTGCATCTTCCTGGTGCAGAAGGCGGGGGCCCTCCAGGTGTGCCCCACGGACAGCTACACCAAGAGGGAGCTGATAGAGTGTGCCCGCGCTGTCACAGAGAAGGTAAGGAGCAGCCCTCAGGCCAGGCGGGCACGATGGCACCCAGCTGTGCCCAGGCACAGACCAGGCAACCAAGCCCAAAACCAGCCAGCCCGGTCAGGTCCACATGTCTTCCCTCCCACCCAGGGTCTCCCCAGGGCAGCTGGGGGTGATCCGTCGTCCTGAGAAACGGAGGGACTGTCCCACCGAGGTCAGGGCCCTGGTGGTCACTTTGATGGGCTCTCCTATGGATAGACTGGTCAGACCATGTCCAAGTCACAGTCAGCGCCAGGACCTCTCCTAAAGCCCCTGGGGACATGGTTGCCCCCACCCTCCCTTTTCAGGGAGGCTCCCAAGTGCTGAGACTAGGTAAGAAGGATCACATCTCCTCTTGTGTAACCTGTTTATTTCCAGAGGAGACAGTGCAGTCAGCAGGCTTAAGCCTCCCAAGTTCACACAGTGAGGAAGGGGGACAGGAGCCACAGGACATTTCCTGACTCTATGGGCAGCTGTTTGTAGAGACAGACTCTCATAGCAGAGAGCATAGGGCTCAGCTAAGCTACTTCCCCCGCCACACCTCGATTTCCTTGTCAGTCAAGGGAGGATGAAGAAGTAGAATGCCTGGCCCAGGGGTTATGCAGGTTATATACAGTGATGAGTGTCAAAGAGCTTGGCACCATGCCAGGCACACCATTCAAAGTTTGATTGATTTCAACCACTGTTCCCTAACTCTGTTCTCCAACACCCCTTCTTCTGGGAGGTTTTCCCTGGTTCACAGCACCCCATTCTGAATGTCCGTTCCTCCTGGACCCTCCTGCAGTTTGCTGATGGTTTTGCTTGGCTGGTTTCTCGGAGTTATTTTTCAGGGCCGCTGCTGTACAGGCCGCGTGGGGTGCCGGCAGCAGCACCTGTGATTAGCGGGTGTTTCCCTGTCCTTCGCTTGGGTTGTAGGACAGAGAGCTCCACACTGTTGAGAAGCTTGGCAGCGGGACTTGAGGGGTGCACAGGGGACCCTCCCCCTGAAGCTGCCGGGACAGAGGCTCCTCTGTCCGTGGTCTCTCACCGTGGTCAGGCATCGGTCTCCCACAGCCCACAGGACTATCCAGGCTTCCCCAGGACGAGGAAATAAATCTCTCAGCTCGAGGAAGGCATTCTCCCTCCTTTGAAAGCCCTTCCTGTTGAAGTTACTCCTGCCAAGTTCCCCTGTAGGAGACTTTGGAATAGGAGCATGAAGGAGGGGAGGAGGTGGTCCAAGTTGCAAGGTGCCAGTGAGCGTGGCCACGCAGGCTGATCTTCCTGAGCTGGCCTCCCTCCATCTTCCTGCTTCTCCAAGCAGAGTACCCCTGACTCAGGATGCCGGGAGAGGGATCAGAGGCAGGGAGTCGGCTTGTTCAGAGCATCTAGCCTTACGGGTAGATTCCTGCTGCATCTCCCTGCCCTCCCATCTCCACCCAGCACCATCCTTACCTGTCTAGGTATGTCTGTGTGATCATCCCCAGCCAGGAGGACAGATCCATAAGAGGAAGACAGCAGGTGGCTGGAGAAGGAAGGAGGGGGCTGGTGTGGCAGGAACATGGGGGGAGGCCTGGGAGATAGGAGGTGGTTGTGAAGGGAGCTCAGCTCCTCTCTACCGTGGCAGAAGAGCCATCTGCAGGGGTGGGGCAGATCCAGCTTGCCTTGTGGGGGAAATGTCTCTAGAAGCATAAGGGTATGCTGGTGGCAGGTGGTGATGCAAGGGAGTGGTGGAGTAGAGAGGTTAAAGGAAGGCATCCTCTTTGGGCTCCAGCCCCTTTGGGGTCCACTCTGGAGAATTTCTAGTCAAGAGGCAGCCGAGGGAAGGAGTGACAAGTGTCAGCAGCGGGCTCTTCTACAGAAAGTCTGATCGGTGGGGACAGAAACAGGCACACTGTTCATAGGAGCCTGACCCTTAACCCTTTTTGTGGTTTTTATCATCAAGTAGCACCTGCCCTCTGTTGTTCAGTCATGTCCGACCCTTTGTGACCCCATGGACTACAGGACAAGCCTCTCTGTCCCTCACCATCTCCCGAAGGTTGCCCAAGTTCATGTCTATTGCATCGGTGATGCCATCCAGCCGTCTTATCCTCTGACTCCCTCTTCTCCTTCTGCCCTCAATCTTTCCCATTCCAATGAGTTGGCTGTTCACGTCAAATGACCAAAATACTGGAGCTTCAGCATCAGTCCTTCCAACAAGTATTCAGGGTTGATTTCCCTTAAGATTGACTGGTTTGATCTCCTTACAGTCCAATGGACTGTCAGGAGTCTTCTCCAGCACCATCTAGTAAACCCTTATTACATGCCAAGTACTTTACATGCATTTTCCCCCACTTATTCCTCCCATCGGCCTTGATTGGTAAGAAGTAATAGCCCCCTTTTCCAGATGAGAAAACTGAGACTTAGAGAGATGAAACACCCTGCCCAAGGTTGTGTCACCAGCAATGGCAGTGCCAAGGCGGGCAGGCTGCTGAATCCAAACTGCTGGTAACCCCAAGCCACACTGACTCCCAGAGAGAAAATTCACTCTTCTGTTTGTTCTGTTTTGTTTTGTTTTTTACTCCTCCCCCCCCAGATTTATTGAGATTTATATAGTTGACAGATAACGCTGTATGTTATTCATACTTCATTACAAATGCAAAAAGTGTATGTGTCTATGTATTTTTTTCCTTGTGATGAGAACTCTTAGGACTTCAGCATCTTTTATAAAGATCACAAAGCAGTGTTGGCTATAGTCGTCATTAGTGCACTGCATCCCTAGGATTTACCTTAGAACTGGAAGTTTCTGCCTTTGACCAGTTTCCTTGTCTCACCACCACCAAACTCTACCCCACCCCCTTACCATAACCACAGATCTGATCTCTTTTTCGGTGCATTTGATCGAATTTGTTTTGTTTTGTTTTCAATTTTATTCAGTTTATTTAAACTGAGAACAAAAAGTTTCTCTTCTTTTTCCCATTCCTCCTCCTCATCCCCCGCCGCTGGCAGTCACCGATCTGTTCTCTGTGTCTTTGGGCTTGGTGTTTGTTTTTGTCTTTGTTTTCAGATTCCGCATAAAAGGGAGGAATGTGGCACTTGTCCTTCTTTGATTTATTTCTCTTAGTATAATGTCTTTGATGTCCATTCATGTTGTTGAAAATGGCAAGATTTCATTCTTATGGCTGAATAATTTTCCTTTGCATATATGTACCACATTCCCTTTATCTAATGTCCTTTGATGGATGCTTAGATTTTTTCTATGTCTTGACTATGACAAATAGTTTTCCAATGAACTTGAAGGTGCATATATCTTTTTGAGTTAGTGTTTTCTTTTTCTTCGATAGCCAGAAGTGAAATTTCTGGGTCATATGAGTGTTCTATGTTTATATTTTGAGGAATCTCCATAAAATTTTTCATATACGCCTGCACCAATTTTTATTTCCAGCAAAAGTTGCATAAGGGTTCGCCTTCTTCTACATCTTTGCCCGCACTCGTTACTTCGTTTTGATAATAAACTTTCTGACAATGTGAGGTGATAGATATTTCACTGTGGTTTGGATTTGCATTTCCCTGATAGTCATGTGGAGCATCTTTGCATGTGCCTGTTGGGAGGCCTGGCGTGCTGCGATTCATGGGGTCGCAAAGAGTCGGACACGACTGAGCAACTGAACTGAACTGATTGGCCATCTGTGTATCTTTTGCAGAAAAAATGTCCATTTAGATAGTCTGCCAGTTTTTAAAATGATGGGTTTTTTTGGGGGGGGGTGAGGTTGGCTATTGAGTTGTGTAAGTTTGAGTTCTATTTATGTTTATCAAATATATGATTTGCAAATATTTTCTCCATTTCAGTAGATTGCCTTTCCATTTTGTTGGTGGTTTCCTTTACTGTGCAGAAGCTTTTTAGTTTTATATATTCATATATATGTACATATATACATATATCAATATGTAAACAAGTTCCACTTGTTTATTTTTGCTTTGTTGCTTGTGCTTTAAGTGTCAGATCCATTGCCAAGACCTCTGTCAAGGAAGTGACCAGCTATATTTTCTTCTAGGGGTTTTATGGTTTCAGGTCTTATATTCAGGTCTTATGTTTAACCCAGTTTGAGTTAATTTTTGTGTATGGTGAATCATGGTGATACAGTTTGATTTTTTTGCATATGGCTGTTCAGTTTTTTCAACACCATTTAATGACTATACTGTTCTTCCCCCATTGTATATTCTTTGCTCCTTTGTCATAAATTAATTGATCAGATATGAATGGGTTCATTTCTGAGCTTTCTAATTCCATCTACATATCTGTTCTTATGCCTTTACCATACTGTTTTCATTGCTGTTGCTTTCTGATTTAGTTTGAAATCTAAAAGCATAATGCCCCCAGTTTTGTTCTTTCTCAAGATTGCTTTAGCTATTTGGATCTTTTATGGTTCCATACAAATTTTAGGACTGTTCATTTTCTGTGAAAAATGCCATTTTAATTTTGGCAAGAATTGTGTTAAATTGTATATTGGTTTTGGTAGTATGGATATTTTAACAATATTCTTCTAATCCATGAGCACAAATATCTTTTCATTTATTTGTACCTTTTTCAATTTCTTTGACTTCTTATAGTTTTCAGTACACAAGTCTTTCTCCTCCTTGGTTAAATTTATTCCTAAGTATTCTATTCTTTTGATGCAGTTATAAATGGGATTGATTTCCTAATTTCTCTTTCTGCTGGTTCATTATTAGTATATAGACACACAATAGGTTTTTGTTTATTGATTTTGTATCCTGCAAGTTTGCTGAATTCATTTATTAGTTCTAAAAGTTTGGTGTTTTTTTATGGAATCATCAGGGTTTTTTATATAGAATATCATGTCATCTGCCAATGGGGACAGTTTTACTCTTGCTTTCCAATTTGCATGCCTTTTATTTTTTTTCTTGTCTTACTGCTCTGGCTAGGACTTCTACTATTGTATTGACTTAAACTGGTGAGGGTGGCCATCCTTGTCTTGTTCCTGATCTTAGAAGAAAAGCATTTAGCTTTTCACCTTTGAATATAATGTTAACTATCAGCTTGTTGTATGTGGCCTTTATTGTATTGAGATATATGTTCTCTCTATATGCACTTTGTTGAGAGTGTTTTTCATAAATGGCTGTTGAATTTTGTCAAATGCTTTATCTGCATTTATTGAGATGACTTATTTAATTTTTACCCTTTGTTTTGTAAATGTGGTATATCACATTGATATCTGGATGTTGAACCAATCTTGCAACCCTGGAGTAATTCCCACTTGATTATGGTGTGTGATACTTTTATTGTTTTGTTGAATTTGGTTTCTTGATATTTTGTGGAGGATTTTTGCTCTGTGTTCATCAAGGATATTGGCCTGTAATTGTCTTTTTTTTGTGGTATCGTTGCCTGGTTTTGGTGTCAGAGTAATGTTGGCCTCGTAAAGTGAGTTTGGAAGAGTTTCCTCCTCTTCTATTTTTTGTGTTCTTTGTGGTCTTTGTTTTTAGTTTTTAAACTTTGGGGTTGTATTTTCTCCATCTTCCACACCCACTGACTTTCCCTTTCTGCCCTCAGGTATCCTTGGTGCTGTCCGCTCTCCAGGCTGGGAACAAGGGGACCCAGGCATGTATCACAGCTGCCACTGCCGTATCCGGGATCATCGCCGACCTGGACACCACCATCATGTTTGCGACTGCAGGGACCCTGAATGCAGAGAACAACGAGACATTCGCAGACCACAGGTATGGGAGTGACAGCCATCCTGGGGGCTCCTGGACAGGGAGACGTTCATTGTGGCCTGATGGACTTTGGAGATGCTGACCAACATCCAGAAATATGGTTATGCATTTTTATTTTGCAAGGATGTTCAAGTGGGGGAAATGGACCACGTAATCCAAATAAGTGCCTTTTCTCAACTGCAAACAGAATTGTGTTCCAGCTCTGCCATTCACAGCCTACATCCAGTCTGTTCCAACTTTTTCATCTTTTTTTTATTTCTAAGCTAAAAAGCTATGCCCTCGATTTTTTCAGTAACCCTAGTGGGACTGGGAGTGGCCCGGGCAGGCATTTAGCTCCTACCTAAATGGAGAGTGAAGCTCCAAGTCTGCTGTCTCTCCCAGGCTGGCTCTTCAGACTCTGCTTCGGAGGCTGGTGCTAGGGTCTCTGTTTGCTGCTGGATATATCCCCCCGTGTCCTTGCCACGTGTACAGCACCTTTCTTCCTCTCTCCACTGCCCCAAGACTGGGCAGGGGAGGTGATTCCCAGTGCCCTGTCACCCCTTCCAAAACTCAGCCCCCTGGGCTCTGATGTCCAGGTCCCCTTGCCCATGTGTCCTCACAGCCCCCTGTCGCTATGAAGTATTTTCAGGGCCACTAGGAACCACAGGGAGGAAGGTACGGGGCGGGGGAAGGGGACCAAACTGATAGCCCTGAATCTGTAATTGAAGTTTTACGATTAACTGGGAATTCTGAGCTGACTTTCCTCTCCTCTATCCTAATTCTCTTACATGGAGATGAGAGCCTCCTATTACAAGAGGAGAACTGGATCCCTTCTCTTCTTTAATAGAAGCCCTTAGGAGGATTTCTTTTCTTCCTAACTGAGCTTCCCAGGTGGTGCTAGTTGTAAAGAATCCACCTGCCAATGCAGGAGACAAAAGAGATGTGAGTTCATTCCCTGGGTCGGGAAGATCCCCTGGAGTAGGAAATAACCCACTCCAGTATTTTTGCCTGAAAAATCCCATGGACAGAGGAACCTGGCGGGCTACAGTCCATGGGGTCGCAAAGTGTCAGACATGACTGAGCACACACACACAGGGTTTGTTTTCTTCCTGACTACCAGTGACCAATGTCTACCCTTTGTCTGCCCCCTTCCCCTGCACTCCCTCCCCTCAGGGAGAACATTCTGAAGACAGCCAAGGCCTTGGTGGAAGACACAAAATTGCTGGTGTCGGGGGCTGCATCCACTCCAGACAAGCTGGCCCAGGCAGCTCAGTCCTCTGCAGCCACCATCACCCAGCTCGCTGAGGTGGTCAAGCTGGGGGCTGCCAGCTTGGGCTCTGATGACCCCGAGACCCAGGTAGGCATGTCGTCAGGCCTCATGTTCCCACAGACTCTATGCACAGGTCTTAGAAGAAACTGAAGGCAGAATAGGAACTTGGGGAATAGACAGTATGTGTGTGGGTGCGTCTGTGGTTTAGGGACTGGTAGGAAGCAGTTATCTAGGCAGGATCGTGGCATGGACTGTAGCACAGCCGTGGCGATGGATACAAGCCCACAGGTTTGAGAGGAATCTGTAAGGAGGTCTCTGCTGGGCTTGGTAAATGATTGGTCACGCTGAGTGTTTGGAGATAACAGCAAGGGAGCTGGCCAGGACAACTGTGTGTTTCAGGCTACATCAGTGAATGGACAGTGGCTCCCGGTACCCAGCCGAGGCTCCCTGGAGGGAGGCCTGGCCTGGGTGGAGATGCAGATGGATTCAGATTGCAGTGTGTTGAATTAGAAGTTCCAGAGAGACACTCAGCTGGAACAAGTGAGTAGGCTTGAGCTGGCTCAGGTTGGAGGGTGTAGATGCAGGGCTTGTTCTCCAATAAACAGTGACCACAGCCACAGAGGAGAATGAGGAGACGGGGTCAGGGCAAAGCTGAGGAACCCATCATTTGGACCATCTTCAGGAAAAAGATGCACAAGGAGACTGAGAAGTGGCAGCAGCTGGTGGGAAGAAAGCCAGGGGCCTGATGTTAAGAGGAAGCAGTGCTTCAGCCCTCCAGAGACGCTGCCGAGGAGGCAAGAAAGGAGATGTGAGAGCCAGCTCCAGCGCCATGGATGGCAGCGGTCACCCTGTCAGGGCTGTTAGTGAGGAGTGGCCAGATGAGGCTGAAGGTAGGAGGCA
Organism: Bison bison bison; assembly: GCF_000754665.1. Lineage (NCBI taxonomy): Eukaryota > Metazoa > Chordata > Mammalia > Artiodactyla > Bovidae > Bison > Bison bison. The sequence continues at coordinate 12,639,106 of NW_011494718.1, forward strand.
GTATGTATAGATGCCCCATTTGAGAAATCTGACTCTGAAGGGGAAGAGAGAGAGGAACTGGGGGGCAGAGATGGTCTCCAGGCTCTGTGACTCTCTGCTTTGGATTCAGCCACTTCACTGATGTTACCTGCTGGGGTGCTCAGCCCCCAGCCAAGACCATCAACTCCTCAAGGACAGAAACCATGGTTTATTGATCTTTGAAACAAACTCATGGCTTCCACACATTGTGGATGCCCAACAGAGTAGTTGAGCTCTTGCTGAACTAACAGCCAACCATGGCCAGCATTGATGGATTCTTCCCATTCCTGAATGCAAAATTTAAACATCCCTCTGTTGTTTCACCCCCCAGCACCATTAAATGGTAAACACTTCAGTTTCCATTGCTTAAACTATACTCAATTAACAAGCCTGTTAGGCCCATTTGGACATCACTGGAGACGAAGGGTCCCTCCGTCCTGTGCCAGAGTTGATGACAGCTACTGTGCTGATGAATACAACCAGACCACTGAAAGGTTGTTGTTGAATCACGCGAATACACCGGGATTCTTGGCCCCCGGAGGAGAAGAATTCAATCCGGGGCCAGAGACGAGGCTTGATCGCTCAGAGCTTTTGTGTAATAAAGTTTTATTGAAGTATAAAGGAGATAGAGAAAGCTTCTGACATAGGCATCAGAAGGGGGCAGAAAGAGTACCCCCCTGCTAGTCTTTAGCTGGATGTTATATAGTCACTAGCAGTCTGTTAATGAAAGAAAGGAATGTCTTAAAATTCAGAATGGCACCAGGCCCCTCACCCATAAGATGCATTTTGGGATAAATGGTTTATCCTGGGCCATAAAATGATTAACTTAAATCTTGAAGAAGGGCAGACCACCATACAAATAGTTTCATTTACATAGATTAGGGGAACAATATC
>NW_011494718.1:12640117-12641805 GCF_000754665.1 Bison bison bison
ACCACCAGCTCTCTTCCCACACGGCTGTGACCCCTCCCTTCCTGACATCTTCCAGTGGAGTGGAGCCCCTTGAAGGAAACATTCCATGTGTTGGCTTTTTACTCCTGTGCTGGCTTTCTCTTTGATAATATCAGAGCCCAGACTGACTGCCCTGTGGAATTCAAAGCATTCACAGAAGTCTCTGCCTGGGCATTGTTCTTACCCGCATGGAAGAAGGAAAAGCTAGAAAATGCATGAGTGCAGTTGGAACCCGAGCCTGGCTCAACCTGGAATGAATCAGCTGGGAGGATTTAGATCTTTGGATTTAAATCCAAAATGTATCGAATTGCTTAGTCTTTAACTCCCAAATGATCCAGATGTCCCAGAACCCATCTTCTTTTGAGACCACCAGTGCAAAATGCCCTGTCTGAAAGGTACACCCACTTGTTCCTGGTCAGTGTCCAGTGCCTGGGAGGGGACAGTCTGTGCCAGGTGTCAGCAGCACAACTGCCCACTCTGCCTCTCCCCTGTGGTCCCCACCGCAGCCCCTCCTCGGGAGCCCCGTCACAACCCAGCCTGCCCTGTGGTTTTAGAGTCTGGCAGAGGTTCGTGCACTCTGTGGGTGAGAAGCCACGAGATGGAGAGGGTGGGAGGCTGGGAGTCACAGCCTGGCTGTGCTTGCAGTGTCTGGGACGCTAGTGTTTCTAAGATGTTTTCACATTTGTTACCTGGTTCATCTGCCGGCAGTGTGGTAGGGGGTGGGGGGGTGCGGCTGGCACCCCATTTGCAGATAAGGAGCCAGGGCCACAGGAGCCCAATACAGTGTGGAAGTGAAGACCGTGTCCTTGGCATCACACTGACCAGAGTCTGAATCCCAACCCAGCTGATCCCAGGCTCTTCAAGTATGGACACAATTATTGTAGTTCCCACTTGAAAAGGTAGTGATGAGGGTTAAATAAGATCGTGTGCGTTGTACTTGGCTCGGCACCTGGAACACTGCCCTCTGTGCAGGGAAGCTGCTGTTGTAAGAATTAGGAGTTGTTATTGTAGCTATTGGACCCAGAAGACTTAAATGTCATACCCAGCATCATGGAATTCCTAAGGACGCCTGGTACTTGAGATTCCAAGTCACCCAGAAGTGGTCTGTTGTCTGTTCAGTTAGAAGAGTGAAGGCGCTGAGTTCCATCTAGTGTTATGTGGGTTCACACCTGTATATCCACTCATTGCCTGAGGATTTGCTGAGTGCCCACCACATGCCAGGCCTTGTTCTGAGTGCAAGACACAACAGAAGTCCAGGCTGGCCCTCCTGGAGCGTCCATCCCAGTCGAGGAAGGCAGATGGTATATAATGAACTAATTCCACATTACTTTATCACTATTATACTACAGCTAAGTGCATTAAATAAAGCAGGGCGAGCTGAGGGCATTCCGGTGGAGATGGGCTTGTGGTGCAAGTGGTCAAGTAGGATCTCTGAGGACGTGACATTTGCCCTGAGACCTGAAGGATAAAAAAGCTGGGGTCCAGGCAGAGAAGGGGATGGAGCAGAGGCCCTGAGGTCAGAGTCGGGGAGGATTTCCAATGGGGAAAAAGATAGACCTCCATGCCTGTAGCATGGCGAGTGGGTCAGGATCCCACTTGGGGATGCAGGCAGGCTGCTATGGGAGCTGCAGGCCAGGCCAGGGGGCGTGCATTTTGTTCTCAGTGCTTTT
>NW_011494718.1:12641905-12642610 GCF_000754665.1 Bison bison bison
GGCCCTAGTCCCTTCTGATATGATTAGGCCCAGATATCTAACCGATTGTTGACAAAGCTGAGCCTTTTCTCTTGATGCCTTGTAACCACAGCCTGCCAGAAAGTTTAAGAAATCTTCTGAGGCTCGCGAACAAGCTTCCTCTGTCTCAGCACAGAGCAAAATATCATCTGCATATTGTAACACCACTGCTTCAGAGCTGTTAAAGTTTTGTAAATCCCGTGACAAACTTTGTCCGAATAAGTGAGGACTGTCACGAAATCCCTGGGGCAAAACTGTCCAGGTTAACTGAGAAGCTGGCTGCGTAGGGTCTTCAAAGGCAAATAGGAATTGACTTTCTTCCGCCAAAGGCACTGAATAGAAGGCATCCTTTAAATCAATTACTGAGAAATATTTGGCCTGTTCAGGAATTTCAGACAACAGAGTATAAGGATTAGGCACCACGGGGTGTAAAGGAACTACAGCCTCATTTATTATTCGTAAATCTTGAACTAGTCTCCATTTACCATTTGATTTCTTTATACCCAAAATAGGAGTGTTGCAAGGACTGTTACAGGGAATTAATAGTCCCTGTTCTTTTAAATTTTCGATGATGGGTTTTAACCCTTCTTTAACTTCAGGTTTCAGTGGATACTGCTTCTTATGTGGAAATACGTGTGGGTCTTTGAGCTTAACAACTACAGGAATAGCATTTTGTGCTCGACCCAC
>NW_011494718.1:12642710-12647321 GCF_000754665.1 Bison bison bison
GGCAGGCTGCTATGGGAGCTGCAGGCCAGGCCAGGGGGCGTGCATTTTGTTCTTAGTGCTTTTGGTGACCAGTTCTGGGTACAGGTGAGTGGTTTTGCCTCTCGGGGTGTCTGCCTAGCTGCCTTCATCCTTTAACAGGCAGCTTTTCAGCAGAGCTGTCAGCCAGGACATGTTTCTGAACTTGCCAGATAGACTGTACGTGGGTTCGGCATTCTGGCTCAGTATCTGCCTCCCTCAGGGAACTTCTTCAAGCGTGGATTCTGGATTTCCACCCAGACTCCTACACTGGAGTCTCCAAGGGCAGGCCCTGGGGACTCTCCTGTGCTGTGGGCGGGGGAGCTGTGGACGCTGAGCCCCGCCTCCCAGGTCCCCCCTGCCCTGCTCTTGTGCTGTGTGATCTTGGTCCTGTGCTGTGGGCAGGGGAGCTGTGGACACTGAGCCCCGCCTCCCAGGTCCCCCCTGCCCTGCTCTTGTGCTGTGATCTTGGTGCGGCTGCTCACCGGGGTGCATGCTCTCTTTCAGGTAGTGTTGATCAATGCCATCAAAGACGTGGCCAAGGCCCTCTCAGATCTCATTGGTGCTACCAAGGGAGCTGCCAGCAAGCCTGCCGATGACCCCTCCATGTACCAGCTCAAGGGGGCTGCCAAGGTAGAGTGGAGCCCAGCCAGGGGCAAGTATGCCAGGGGTGCTCCAGTGAGAGACAGAGATGACACTCTCGGGTTTTGAAGGCGGCAGTGAGCATCTGAGTTCCTTCCTCACGTAGAGGTGTGGGCACATTAGAGCTGCACTAAGAGGGATGGGACCTCAGCTCACTGTTTTCTCTTGGCCTGTCTTCCCATGCAGGTGATGGTGACCAATGTCACCTCCCTCCTCAAGACCGTGAAGGCAGTGGAGGACGAGGCCACTCGGGGCACACGGGCACTAGAGGCCACCATCGAGTACATGAAGCAGGAACTCACGGTAAGGAGCCACCAGTCACCTCCCTAGGGCCCTGTGTGCAATAGCCGACCCCAGTGCAACTTCTCTGAGATTTTACTTGGAGTGCCTGAGCTAGGGGGGCCCACTCACCTGCCTGCTGGTAGCCTTGTGCCATGGAGAACCTATGTGATACTGACCTCAGAGTTTGGCTAGGATCAGTTTGCAAATGTAATTAAATGAATTAATGTATGACTTGGGACCATGTTTAATTCCACTAAAATAGCAGCATAAAATGAAAGCACTGCAGAAGAGCCTCGGCAAAGGGAAAACTCATTGTGGCCCTTTGCACTCGCCTTGAGTTTATGCTTTTTTTTTTTAATTTTACTTATTTTATTATTCATTTTTGGTTGTACTGGGTCTTCATTGATGCATGCAGGCTTTCTCTAGTTGCGGGAAACAGGCTGTTTCTTTGTTGTGGTGCACAGGCTTCTCACTGTGCTGGTTTCTCTTGTTGTGAGGCATGGGCTGTAGGGTGCACAGAATTCAGCAGTTGCAGCTCACAGGCCCTGAGCACGTAGGCTTCAGTAGTCACGGCACATGGGCTTACTTGCTCCGTGGCATGTAGAATCTTCCTGGACGAGGGACCAAACCTGTGTCCCTTCCATTGGCAGGCGGATTCTTATTCACTGAGACAGCGGGGAAGTCCTCGCCTGATTCCCATGGCCACCAACAGCAGCTCATCCTGCTGCACACAGATAGATGTGGGAGTCTGAGTTCACTGTTAGGAAAACCCAGACGCTTTTACTGGGGACACTTCCCTTTAACTTCAGGCTGCCTTCCACGTGAGGTGTCTGTTCTCAGAGACTCTGACCCTGTGTTCACTCTTGCCCAGTTCCACTGTCTTAGAATGAGGGTATCCTGGGGTTACTGTGGTTGTCTCCTGTTCTTTTGACTCCATGGTGGTCGTGGATTGCCTTGTGGATTGCCTCATCCTAATCCCTTGAAACAAATATGCTGAAAATGAGTACCTTCAAACTAAGATTCCTCTTTTTTTAATTTACTATTACAAATGCTATTTATTTTCATTATTTTATATGTACCTTTATTCTTAGTAGGCCAAATGACTTACACAGACAGCTTTAGGATATTTTTCAAAGAATCGCAGATAAATAAAATTTAAATGCAGAGGCAACATGGGCCATCATGTGAGGTTCCTTTTTAATAGCAGATCTGCTCACAGATTCAGCTTCTCTTTTGGAAGGAGGAGTCTTCAGAGAGTCACCTGCAAAGGCCACAAGCTCCTGAGGGTCAGCAGTGTGTGCGTGCTAAGTTGCTTCAGTCATGTCAGCTCTTGCAACCCTACAGACTATAGCCCTCAAGGCTCCTCTGTCCATGGAATTCTTCAGGCAAGAATACTGAAGTGGGTTTCCATTTCCTTCTCCAGGGGATCTTCATGACCCTGGGGTGAAACCCACATCTCTTATGTCTCCTGCATTGGCAGGCGAGTTCTTTAACACTAGTGCCATCTGGGAAGCAGCAGAGATGAGCAATTCTGTTGGGTTTTAGTGGTGAAGACTTGGGTTCTTGTGTCCTGTTTTTAATGACTCCAACCTTGGTTGCCATTGTGCTTAGTTCTCACACAAAGAAGAAACTAAAAACTGCAGGCAGTATCCTTAAGACTGCTGCCTGGCTCTCACCTGCCTACATGGGCTAGGAGTTTCTTTTCTTTTCTTTTTTTTTAATTTTATTTTTTGGCCATACCATACCACATGGCATGTGGGATCTTAGTTCCCTGACCAGGGATGGAACCCGCACCGCCTGCATTGGAAGCTCAGTTTCTTAACCACTGGATCACCAGGGAAGTCCCTGGGCTGAGGTTTCTTATCAAAAGTCTAGAGACACATTCTGACAGGTGTGGGTGGGCCAAACAGTGGCAATGAAAGAGATTTGTAATTCCTGGGATATTACACATGGTCAGGCTAGAATTCACCTAGATCAAAAAAAAAAAAAAAGAATTGACCTAGACGATGCATGTCCATGAACATAGGAGGTTCCCAAAGTAGCATGAGCCCTAAGGCCCATGTTAGCATGGAGGGCTCTGTCCATGCTCATCACACTGCAGCATTAAGGGGTGGTCCTGGGCAGTAGATTGCTGTTGTTCATTTTTAGGGGGTTAGTGATGTTTGACGCTGATGGGCACATGACAGGGATGTCAGCTGGGTCCTCCCTTCTAATCGTGGCTCAAACATGGCTGCCTAGGGCTGAAGACTCTGGGACATAGTGAAGGACAGGGAAGGCTGGTGTGCTTCAGCCCATGGGGTTGCAAAGACACAACTTAGCGACTGAACAACAACAAGGACTGAAGACAGAGCAGCCCCACCTGGTTCAGAAGTCCTCGTATTCAGGGATCCATCACTCATGGTAGAACCGTGGCAGATGGGCTGGAAGCAGAAATGGTTGGCTTGACTGGCAGGTGGAATTTTAAAGTGAGATACTCACTTACCATAGCTAATGTATTTCAGCTTCTCTAAAGGTGTATGAGTATTGTTAAATAATTCACAATGTCACGGTGGCAGGCTCGACATGAACACCTCCACACAATTAGGCAGTTATATTTGTAAGACAGGCTGAGAATAGAAGAAATGGAATGCTTTATTCTTCCCCAGCTTCACACTGTCTTTAAGAGAGAGAGCTGAGTCCAGAGTGATTCATCCAGGTCAGTCTTGCTCTGGAACCAGCATCAGGGCTGCAGAGCTTCTGGGGACCACTGAGGTATCAGCAGGAATGGGCCAGAAGATCTGGGAAGCTGCACAGTCCACCCCACCCCACCACCCCGGGGGTGGAGTTAATGCACATGGAGTGTCAGTGTCCACAGGCGAGCATGTTAACAGTGTAGATCATTCTCCGCCCCACACTCTCCCCCCAGGAATGCTGCACAGGTGTGTGGGGCTTATCCACGCTGGAATTTTGAAAGCAAGAATGATATTACTGTACTCCAGTTACATTTCTGATTTCCTGCCATTTGACCAGTTTCCTCCCATAGCTGGCTCGGTTTTCAGACACTGTGCTGCAGCCAGTAGGGGAAGCATATGTTATTTCCATCCTTCCCTCTTTGACTTTTTTCAGCTTTTCCATTTCTCACTTCCAGGTATTCCAGTCAAAAGAGGTACCTGAGAAGACATCATCACCTGAAGAATCCATCAGGATGACCAAAGGCATCACCATGGCAACGGCCAAAGCTGTGGCTGCTGGGAACTCTTGTCGACAGGAGGACGTGATAGCCACTGCCAATCTGAGCCGGAAGGCCGTGTCAGACATGTTGACGGCCTGCAAGGTAAAGGCCTTGGCGTTGATTGGGGTGGGTAGGGTGGTGCTCTGTCGTGGCTGAGCTGTTGCAGTCAGTCTGGAGAAGGAGAGGGACTGGCCATGTGTAGGAGTGAGCAGCTCAGTACCCTGGCCTGTGTGATAGAGTGCACACTGATGACAGGTGTGCCCGTCAGCCATGGGAGGTGACACTCTGGAGGTAGCTTCATATTTAAGAGGGCGTGGACTTGGTCTGCTGACTTGCCCTCCCACTTCATCTCTCAGTTCTTCCTAAATAGGTGGGGGACACCTTCTTATAGGGGCTGCAGTAGTGGAGCAGGACTGTGAGGTTTTGTCCCAGGCCCTCCAAAGGAAAACTGCACCCCTCGT
>NW_011494718.1:12647421-12647783 GCF_000754665.1 Bison bison bison
CGTCAGCCTGCGCCCTTACCTGCTTCCTCGATCAGCCATTTTGCGCCAGGAAGGATATTGCCATGGTTAGGTGAGGGAGTGAGTTAGAGGAACCAAACAGCACCAGGCGTCTTGGGGAAGCTCTTCTGACCCTTAGGGGGACAGCAGGGGCAGCTGCCCTGAGCTGGTGCTGCTGGAGAGAGCTGGGGAGACCTGAGCTTTATAACCTGAGCTTTATAACTTTGACTTTACATCTGTTAAGCCAAGGAGCCATAAGAGGCCCCCCACCTCCCACTGAGCAGCCCCACCCCAGTCCAACACCCTTCTGGGGATAGCCATGTCCCTGGAACCCTGACTTCTCCCCATGATGGATCAGTGACACC